>NW_019389874.1:0-3966 GCF_000671375.1 Centruroides sculpturatus
AGTTTCCTGGTGTTAACTTTAATAAAATGTATGTTACACATAGAACTGGGAAATTTTTGCGAATAAGTGTAATGTTTCAGATTTCAAGGTTTTTTTCAATGTTAGGCCGAGAGAATACCATAAAAACGGACGTAAAACCCCTCACCGTAAAAACTTTTAATCACGTGACATATTTGCATTTGCGTCTGGATTGCGGTGGAGGTCCGGCTAACAAAGATTTCACTGACTTCTGATTGGTGGAAAGTACCGTTTTACGGCCGTATACGCGTTGAAAGTTGATCACTGCTCAAATCACTTTTACGCTACTTTCCGAACTGCTAATGCGTAAAATATCAGGGACACGTGATTAGAACTTTTTACGGCAAGACGTTTTACGCCGTTTTACGGTAGTGCAGTCTTGGTCTTACCAAGCAACAAAGTTTATTAAAAAGTTCGACACTTGTTTTGTTTTCCATGGNTTATGCTATAATTTTTTTGGAAATAATACATATGAACTCTGCTATAAACAAAAAATTGTAGGATTACTTATCAACTGTGCACCGTTGGACTACGCCATTGCTTAATAGACAAATATTTTTTTTCAATTTTTGGAATGTTTTTTAGGTCTCCAAATTTTTTCAAAAATTTTGACCCGAGCTAAAAATTTTATCGCGAATTTAATCAACATTCAGTGACGCGCGATTAATGCTTAATTGTTTTTTAATGTGATTTTTTAATCAAATTTAATTATTCATTCTAAAGTTGTAATGCACAGATTTGACTTCGGTAGAGTTATTTAATGCTTTTTCTGATGTCAAAAACGATATCCGATAGTTTTTTAATTTTTTTAATTAATAGATTTTATTATATATAAGTTTAATTAAGACAGGGGGGTTGGAAATCGAAATAAAAATTTTAATTTTTTAAAAATATTTAAAAATATACTGCCAGCTAGTATTCACTTTACTATAAACCTATCGCCTCCCGAGACTTCTATGAGTATGTCCCGGGAAACCTGGCTCCAGCTGTTCTCAAGGTCATCCAGCTATGTAAACAATGACTCATCAGTGTCAAATTTTACAATAAGGCAAGAGAAAGGAAAATAAAATTTGAAGCTTTTTTTCTCAAAATTAACGCATTTCTTTCGTTTTTTCAGTTTTAAGTATTTTTTATGTTTAATTACATTAATATAAAAAATTGCTCGAGGCTTAAGGAGTTAAGAATACATTTCTCTCCGTTCGCGATTGATTTGATTGTTTGCTTATCGATTGATGGTTTTCGATTATTTGATTATTTCCTATTCTGTATAGTATCGTTTATTTTGTTTATTAAATTTTCTATATTTTTGTCAAAGAAATGTCTCGTGTCGATTCTCTGAATCAGATCTACGGCATAAATTTCACGCGTGTTTATCCGCGTTACGAGAAGTAGATAAACTGGTGTCGGGACCCTGACATAAGGAAGAAGGTAAATTCACCATCACCAACTTCAGCTCAAAATTTTAATTTAACTGTAAGACCTTCTGCCACCCGATTTCCTATTAAATAGGAAATCCATTCTTTTAGACGACAGAGAACTATTCTCACGGAATAGATCGCCTATTAAGTGATACAGGAGTAACAAACTATCCTGTACCCCGGCTGATCTCACAGTAGTATTTCACGATACAAACGCTCCAGCATACGAAATTTTCAGGATACGACATGAAATTCGAATATATTTTTGCTCTACGGTACGAACAAAAACTCATCATACAACGTTCAATTAGTTAGCATTGCCGGTTTATTATTCACTTCTGTTCATCTGTCTCAGTCCGAATGTTTGCTTCGTCCTGAAAGAGTCTCGCTCGATAAACAAAATCTTGAGGTATTATCAGAAAGTGACTGATTTCATTGAAAAGAAACATCCCAAAAAATGTTCACACTGGCCGTATTGCTGCTCAGAGTAATGATATTTGCCTAAGCCATTTTAGAAACATTTTAGAAGTAGGCAAAGCCAAACCTTTTTGGATAGATATTTTACGAAGCGACCTCTATCCAGTGAAAGTGCTGGTGGAAGTGAAGGAAAGAAAGCAAGAAGCAGTGAATAAAAAATTTAAAAAATATATGTATATAAAACAACACTAATTTTTTTTACAAAGTAGCACAGTGAATAATACATAATTATAAACTTAATAAATTAAATTATTTTAATAATATTTTATATTTGAATATTATTTAAAATTTTAATTTATCTAAGCAACTCATGTTACTACTGCTGTGTTTCTCTAAAATAAATATATCAACGTATATTTATTTTATCGAAATATAGTTGTGGTATTTAAATGTGGTATTATTATTGCCATGCGTATAGAATTATAGATAATAAAACATTGCATAAATCACAATTGATTTTACTACATTATAATCAAGGATAACTGCATTATTAATATTCGCTATGCGATTCTATTCCACGTGTTAGTAACGAGGAAAAATATGTCTATCTTTCGTTTTTTCCTGCTTGAAATTTGATTACACCGAATATAATTATTCAAATTGTAAACTTGTACTTAATTTATTATTTAATGCCAATTAACGATTTCATGTTTTTTACTACGCGTAAATATTTATTTATAGTCGGTTTAATTTTTAAATACTAAATGGCAGAAAACTAAAAATTTATCGAAATAACTCATTAACGTTTTTCAGAGATATATTTGCATGGTTCAGTAATCATGAATTACAAAATCTATTTTAAAGTTTCCTCTTTTTGGCTATAAATTCATTGTTCATAAATTTTTCCTCGTAAATAATTTATAATTTCCTGCAACTTTCATTTCCTTTTCATATTATCAAGTCTAACGACTAAATCCAGTCTTCGAGTTACAAAATTCATTTGCAAATTCGTCATTAAAATATTATAAGTTATAACACTGTTGATAAAGACAATTACCGCCAGATCGTAGAACTTAACATGGTAGACAGTTTGGATAATGGAAATGAACAACGAAAATATGGTGAGTGATTATTAAATTATTTTAGAATTGTTTCATTTACTAATTTTACTTTTATTTTTGCTTGCTTACTTGTTTGCTGTTCTGAAATGTTTTTTCTCTATTTTTTCTTAAAGAAACTTAACGGGTAACTCAAAAGTTCTTTTCAAATATTAAATGAAACGAAGTTCAACTGCCCGAAACCAAAAGCTTCCACTGCAGCAATTCCACTGGAAGTGAAAAAAAGTTAGTTCTTTGTTTTCAGAAAGAAGAGGGACATGCCAATAGGTTGAGAGAAAGTATACTGTAGCATATATTTTTGTACATATAACTGTATATAACAGATCATCTATTTCAGTAATAGGTTCGTTGTTAATTTCAGTTATCTTGTTTAACTTTCTGTAATTCATAAATGGTTTAGTTTTATCCACTGTTTTTTACCTAATGAGATTTAAACGGCGTACGGAAACAACGATAGTTTAATTAATGACGATTTTAGCAACAGTTCCACTTGTCTATCAGTCTCTATCTCAAGAAAATGCTCTATAAGTTTTGAGAATAATGAACTGTTAGTTCTTGAGTAATATTCTAAAAGTATCTACGTTAAGGGCTGGCACTGAAAATTTCTCAGCAGAAAAATCTCCCTAAAATCTTTTAGCTTTTGTTTCTGTCCAGGTTAACAACTTCTGTCTTGTTAAAAATATTTAGCAGAGATTCCTTTATGGATGTAGAGCTATCCCTACCCTTAAAAAAATTGTACATATTGTTTTGTGGGGAATTACCGTATTTTGTATTTTATTCTATTTTGTTCTTCTTATTTATTGATTCGAACGTTTTTAACCTGATGATGGCCCCCTAGATGAGTTGAAAACGTTTGTTTAGCTGAACGAATCAGCTTGCTCTGTATTAAGGTCTGTTGACATTATAAGGTATTAAATATTTGTTTTAATAATGAAAAATCTATAAATATACTATTTTACATAATTTTAAATAATTTTACTAAAATAATATTTAAC
>NW_019389875.1:0-3905 GCF_000671375.1 Centruroides sculpturatus
CAATATGTCTTGCTAATATTATATTTCATATATATGTATAGGATATATTTGTCATATTACCCTTTTTTAAATATTTACAGTGAATTTTTGTTACAAGACATACTTATGATTAAATAAGTTGTTTTAATCTGATAACACTTGACTCTGTCAAAACTATCAATCATGGTTTGTTTTTTGATCTGTCATCTATTGTGTGGCTGACATGTTCAATAAGCAATCACAATAAGCAAAATTTCTTCAGAAGAATTATCACCTTCCTATATGTAAATCTGTAATCCAGAATATCGGTTGTAGAATTGGAAATAACTGTTTTCCTGATGTGTACTAAATGTTCCAAGTGCTTCTGCTGAATGGTAAACTTGCTAAATCTATTGGATAAATCAAAAAATAATGTTCCCTCCCTCACTTTGCATGATGGCACTGTAATCACTGATGATTGAGAGATATTATAGGAGTTTTTTTTTAGGTATTTTTTCAAGTTTTTCACTCTAGATCAGGTTGACCCATCTCTGTGGGAAGGTCTGATGAGGGTTATCTCTTCTGTAAATCTCACTCTTTTTTGGTTTTGCAAGATTCTGTGAAATTGTGATTTTGGTGATGAAGCTAGGCAGATCTCCAGAACCCAATTACTTGACAACTCAGTTTTATAGTTTTTTCTGATAAAAAACTCAGAGTAGGGAAGACAATTTAACACACTGTCTCTTAATGACCTTAGTATTTCTAAATTTAACTTGGATCAGCTCTCTGTGCCCCTCATCAGTCAACTAAACATTAAAAAGAATATACAAAAAATTTTTCAAAAATAAATATAGCAACAAACAGGAAGACATTTTATACAAGAGTACATCTGAATATATAAGTTCATTTTTCTTTTTTTTTTAAACATACCATTAGATTTCCTACAGGCTTGAAAGCTTACACTTATATAAAAGAAATGCAATTTCCTATATCTGCCAAAATAAATATTTTTACACATTTTTTTAAAAAATTAATTTAACATTTTAATCTTTATATCTATAAAACTTGCTTTAAGTGTTACTGTTACACTACTATTATCGATGAGATTTAGAATACACTACTGGCACACTTTTCTCGACAATAAAATCAAAGGAGATTTTTCATCAACAATATAAAATTTACATACATCTAGTTTAGAGACAGATAATTAATAAATAAGTACACCATCTATATCCACAAACATATCAAAGGTACAGTACATTACCTGAGAAGCAAATTCCAAATTACAATATACACCAACCATGAATCTTGCTTTCACATAGACACGACTTAAAAGAGCACGAACAAGTAGACTTTAATCAAGTTCTACTTTACAAATTATGTTTCCATACCCTACAGAAGTAACAATATTCTTGGCTTTCCATAGGATATTTTATTTGGCTACCATTTCAACTACTGCAATGCGGTTCAACACAAATTTGCATAACTTTACAACATACAGTAGCCGATTACAACAACTATTTCAAATAAAATATAGCCAAAATTTCTTTATAAGACATTTAACCAGTTTCCATTTAACTTTACACTCAAATTTTTATTTATACAATTTTTGACTTTCAAAATTTCAAAACTCCTTAAATTTTCTACTATTAGTGTTATAAGTGTATTAGTCTTATCTATATTGCAATCATTCAATAAACAGTGTTCATGAAAAACAGAATTTAATCTGCATTATTTCAAGTCAGCAATATGTTCCTTCAACCTAATATTTAATTTACGCTTTGTTTCACCTATATAAACATTAGTACCATTGCAAGTGCATGGAATTTTACAAACTATATTTTGCATTTCTTCCTTTGCCTGTTTAGTTTTTTCCCCAAATTGTTTTGCTTTTAATCTAGATTGCAATTTTTCATATTTAGGTGCTAATTTAACATTAATTTTTCTCATTTCTTTATCAATTTCTTCATATAAACCTTTAATGTAAGGAAAACTAATATACTTTATGCCAGGAACTTTTTAATCTTTTGTATTTTTTATCATTTATTTTTTATTCCCAATTACAAATTATTTTATTTGGATAACTGTCAAACAAATTTCATTTTTAACTTGTATGTTTGTTTATATTAGTAGCTTTACTGGTTCTTGTCTTAATTTTTATATATTCCATATTAAAAACAAACATTCTGTATTATAAACAAAGGAATATTGGAGTTATATTTGATAGTTGTATTTATAGAGCAAGGTTATTTAAAAGGTTCAAATTCTATACTATCCTCTTTTCTTTTTATAATGATATCCAGATAATTTATACTATTATTAATTTTATTCTCTTCTTCTATTTTAAACTGAATTCCACTATGTATATTATTTATTATATCTTTAATTTCATTAATTTTAATTTCTATATCGTTATATATTATTTAGATGTCATCAACATTATGTCTATAAAATTTAATACCTTGTATCTTATTAATTTTCTCATCTATATCAATCATTACAATCTCAGCCAAGAAAGGTTTTGGAGTGGAGTTAAATAATTTAAAACCATCTGGAAGAAAAGAACTGACCTGGGGCAGGGCTTGAATCCATAACTTCCGCTTGCCGTTAGAGATGGTGCCTAACGTCTACCTCTCTAATAGCAAATTACTTTGTATTAATTATTAAAATTAATGGAAGTATAGCCTGATTATTTAGGCGATTGGAATTAAGTTGATTTATAAAATTAAAATTTTTTAAAAACTGTCATTCTTTTAATATTTGATTTTTTTTTTCTATTTCTTTTGAGATTATTTTATTAATAGTAATAGTAAATTTTATGGATCAAAAACTATATTAAATTTTTAAAACTACTAAATTATACTGTGCCATACTTATTTTACAGGATAAATCTGTTTGGAAGAAATTATGAATTTTACACGTTTATTTTATTCATCATCAATAAAGAAGGTAACTTATTATATATTAAACCTAGTATTTTAAGAACAACATACAGAATAAAGAAGAAACAATACAGCATAAATTTTTTTCATAACAATTGTGAGTAACCAGGGATAAGACCGGCAACAGTTTGGTAAAAACTGCTCACTGGGTCCTGGATCAGTGGGTGGCGCATTTTGGTTTTTCAATCCCATGATATTGGGATCAGTTTGTCAGGTTGAGTGGAAGAGGGTGAGAGAGATCATCGGTAAGGCATGTGCAATATACAAGTAATAGACACCATTAACAAGGAAAATCAAAAAGTTAATGAATAACAAAATTACAGAAATATAAAAATATAAAATTGAATACAGCATTGATTAAGTTATTCGCTTACATTTTAAATGAGAGGGTATTCAAATTAACTAAGCTCTTGCTTACAAATTGAGGGACCGAGAGAGAATTTACAACATTTTGGAGAATATCGTACCTCTTTCACACAAATTTCTGGAAGATTGTTGGTTATCCGCCTTTTCCATGTGTAACACACTAATATCCTATCGTGACTCTATATCTGCACCAGTTAAGATTTCAAAGAGACTGCCTCAGAGGGGGGGTGTATCAGTCTTATATTCGGATTGGCTTGGGAAAATGGTTATCTGATTGAGTGTTGTCAAAGATGAAGGTTGATTCTGCAGTTGTTGGGTTAGAGGTGTTCCTGGGACAATGAGAAGATGGTGAAATCAGACATCAACTGTACCCTTTGATACCTGCAACGTTAGATCAACTATGTTTGTACAGGCAAATGTTGATGTTTTCGAAGGAGTGTTATAGAATTTTAGTGGTTGTTGATGAGAGGGATGACATTTAATCTCTTTTTCCAGCAATGTCATTTTAACGATTGCATTAAGAAATTAAGTTAAAATCTCATGAAAATTAGATGAAATGTCCCTTAAAAATTCCAGATCTCACACACAATTCTGAAAAATTTTATTAATATTTTACACCGATTATTTTTAAAAAAGATT
>NW_019389876.1:0-4222 GCF_000671375.1 Centruroides sculpturatus
AATGTTGAGTCGGATTAGTGTAGAATCGATTAATTTTATGGAAGAAAACCTTTCAATCAGCCGTAGTCCGTAAACTTGACACGTGTCGGGCTGTGGTTAAAACGACTTGTAAGAAATTGAATTCCTAATAAATTGGAACGTATCTATATCTTATAGGGGGGTCGACTGTATTTAAAGAGAGAGTAAAAATATCAAAATTTTCTCTTTGAAAAAAGAAAGAAATTTTAAAATTTTGTTACATTTAATGGACAATGCCAATTCTAATGAAATAAATAAAAACAAAGACTTAACATTAAACATGTTTAGCTGCAGTTAATGTAAAATTTAGTAAGTTTTGTCTAAATTTACTTTACCTAGTTTTTTATATATTCATACATTGTTTTATAATTTACTTCATATTATAATTAGTAGATTTATATTTTACTTGATTGGTGTAAAAATGAATATTGAAAATTCATCTTTTAAAAAAATTTCTTATTAAGAATGATATTAAATTTATGAAGATTTTAATTATTCAGACTATATACTTTTTACAGATAATTCGTATCCAATCTCCTGAAGGGACACGAAGAGTACAATGTGGCTTAAAAGAAAACATATCTGGTTTTTTTAGAATGGTAAGAATTTAAGATAAATATTCTTAATTAATTAATTAATTAACAATTTGTTAATATAATCAATTTTTATATGATGTTAACTTTTATCAAATTAGTGTTTTTTTTTTATTTTTAAATAAATTTTATATAAAATATTAAAAATTTGATTTGTGTAAACAATTTGTTTTTTTTATTATATTTCTAATTTTTATACTGAAATGACTTTAATTTTGAAAATTTTGGTAAATTCTGCAACAGATCCTTAGTCTACAGACAAATCAGCAGATTCCAATTAAAGAAAGTGATACGAAATAAAGTGCCTCTTAGTCATCAATTAATTCATTGTAATTCATCTATAATAATTTTACATGTAGTTAAAGCATTAATACACTGTATTTATTCAAATATAACACACATTTTTTCAGGTTTTATCATCTCTGAAACTGAAGTGTGTCTTAGATTTGATGTAATATGTTATAATTAGAGAGCTCTAGTACCATGCATCTTATAATTTCTACAAGAACACTTTTATTCTGAGAATTTTCAACACATTACTGATTTCCATTTTTCTGACATCACAAACAAATAACTTGATTGGTTGAACAACTCTTAAAAATGGGGAATAACAGTGAAGAAAGTAATAGCCAGTGTTTTGTCAAGGTTTGTTTAGACAGTGCTCAGAAATAGATGATAACGTCTTTGCAATGCATTTTAAATTGTGGTGCAGCAAGCCAATGTCTAGATGCCATTTGGCTGTTAATTAAACTCTGTCTCTGCAATCAGCCATATGTGACTAAGGATAGGTTAAAACATAAATAGAAAAATATTGAACTTTATTCAATGATATTATTATGTATGTTGTTATAAATAATTAAATGTCATTATAATTTTATATTTTACATCTTGTAAGATCTAAAATATAAGCTGTGGACTTCTAAGACCTTTGGTATCTTGGTGATGTAGCTGTCAAGAAATGATTGTTGTCTCCTCTTTTACTGGTGGAGCTTTTGGTAGCAGTATATCATTTCATAACACATCAGTTTTAGAGCTATGCTCATGATTTCAATCATTTTCTAGTTGTTTCATAGTTTTCATGATTGTTATGATTGTACTTTGCATATGGGGACTAAGTCAGAAGCACTTCAACCTAAAAGATATTGTGATACTGTTGGTTAAGAAGTCTCAAACAAGCTCTTTTTGTATATCATCTTTAGAACTAGAAGCTGAAGATTGTTGGGATGCCTTCAACAATCTTCAAGAACTGACAGAGCCTTTGCTCTGTCAGTTCTTGAGGATCATTTTTGTTAAGACTCACCATGTAGTAAAACTTCAAAATTCTACATTATCTTCCAGTCCTGCTTCATTAACCAAGTCAATAACATGTTTTTATGATTAGTTCTTTTAAGTTGCAATTTTCAGGCTACATTTCATACAAAGCACATTGCATTATTGTCTTATTTGTACATTCTGAGAAAGAACAATTTTACCAAATAGTAGCAACAGCTTACCATAACAAAGCAACGTTGAAAGAGGTTGTATTAAACAGGGTTTTAACAGGGGTTCTCAACGTTTTTTACCCATGGACTTCTTTTCCTTTTAATTTTTTTTGTGGACCCTCCCATAGATTGCACAGAAAAAAAAACCTTATATTTTTTTCATTACATTATTTCAAATTGGAAAAATATTTTACTACTGAAGCTCTGAATTTCAGAAAAAGTAACTACTGTATTTATGAACTAGCACTTTTAATACCTCTTACCTTGTAAGATTGAGTTTTGCACAGTACTGAAGGTTAGGGTTAAAATAAACTGATTACCTTTATACTGGAGGGAGGCTATAAAGTTTATACTCCCTAATCTTCAAGATCTGGAACAAACTGATGCAAAATGTTCAGAAATGTCAGTATTAAGTGACATGATGCTGATGGTATAAGATTCTCCTAACAGACCCCTGTTTTATCTCTCTTTGACCTTTGTCAATGAGATATATATGTTGTTTACATATTCATTATTTTAAATAATTTATTTATGCAAGAAATGAGAAATAAATAAATTTACAATATACTGTTTATACTGTAGAAATTTAATTTTCAGTAAAACATTTGTTCTGAAGTAGAATTACCCTATAGACCACTAAAATATCACTGTGAAACCCCAGTTCAGTATTTTTTTTCTGTGGACCCCCAATAACATTACATGGACCCCAGTTGAGAACTCCTGCTCTATAGAATGTATGGAATTAATATTTGCTTGAAAATCAATTTATTATACTCAGCTGTTTAGCTATATATTTGACTCAAACAGTTGGTCAGTGGTGTGCCGTGACATTTGATGATAGGGAGCTGTGTTTCTATAAGAAGCAGACTTCCTGGGGTAATCAGTTAATTCTTTCTTTAAATGTATTTTTAATAGATTATTTATCTGACATACATAATAAATAAACAAGTTCAATATAATTACCTCTGTTATTAGATCCAATATATTCCATATGCCCTCTAAATGCCAATTCTCGCTTTGATAAAAACATATAACATCTATTTATTTAAATATAATATTTCTATTAACTGTAACTATCTCGTTATAATTTTCAATATTTATTTTATATTATTTACTAATGTTAAATTCTNTTTTAAATAATTTATTTATGCAAGAAATGAGAAATAAATAAATTTACAATATACTGTTTATACTGTAGAAATTTAATTTTCAGTAAAACATTTGTTCTGAAGTAGAATTACCCTATAGACCACTAAAATATCACTGTGAAACCCCAGTTCAGTATTTTTTTTCTGTGGACCCCCAATAACATTACATGGACCCCAGTTGAGAACTCCTGCTCTATAGAATGTATGGAATTAATATTTGCTTGAAAATCAATTTATTATACTCAGCTGTTTAGCTATATATTTGACTCAAACAGTTGGTCAGTGGTGTGCCGTGACATTTGATGATAGGGAGCTGTGTTTCTATAAGAAGCAGACTTCCTGGGGTAATCAGTTAATTCTTTCTTTAAATGTATTTTTAATAGATTATTTATCTGACATACATAATAAATAAACAAGTTCAATATAATTACCTCTGTTATTAGATCCAATATATTCCATATGCCCTCTAAATGCCAATTCTCGCTTTGATAAAAACATATAACATCTATTTATTTAAATATAATATTTCTATTAACTGTAACTATCTCGTTATAATTTTCAATATTTATTTTATATTATTTACTAATGTTAAATTCTATTCCGCTTTGATTTCTAAATTGCTTCAAATATGGAAGAATCAACGATTTTTCGTGTCTTTTGCCAGTTAAATTGTCAAAGCCATTGTTATTCCACACACTAATTTCATTTGAAAATAGTAGACGAGCCAACAAAACAATTTTTGCATTTTTATGCATTTACAGTTCCATTTTATCGTGAAAATGTTGAACAAATTTTTTTATTGAAATGTTTATATTTAACTTAGGCATTGGCCTTTCTCTTTTAATAATGTTTTCTTTTTTGTTATATGATCTCGAGCCAAAACTTTTTAAAAATAAATTTTCAATGTCGCAATAACATTCTGAATCGCTAGCCACGATATAAGGGCTAATATTAAAAATAAAATTATAAAAACTTACTTGGT
>NW_019389877.1:0-3915 GCF_000671375.1 Centruroides sculpturatus
TTTTAAATTATTTCAAGAAACTTCATAAAAACAGTAACATTAACATTGATAACTTTTTAATACTTACTTATTACTGAATTATGTTGAATTTGAAGGAAATTGCTTAAACGCATTCCATTCATTTCGGCTAAATCTTTACTTTAATACATAAAATTTCAATTTATTCTAATACAGAAGTATTTGTCTATTTTTTATACGCGAGTTTGGTATTCAATTAAACACAATAGCCAATATTAAATTTTGCTTTCATATAAAAATTTAAAAGATATCAAAAGAAATTCAATCGTTTCAAATTTCCATATGCTTCATATTTTGATACCATTTATAATGTAGTCTATTTGTTATTACTTATCTGTATATTTCTTCATGCAAAAATGAATAATTTCAAAGGTCATCAAGAGTGCACAAAAATTTTATTTTTCTGCAAATGCATATAGAAAAACTGGAAAAAAGACGTTATTTCTTATTAGATTTTATTGATATAATTGATAATAAATTTTATGTGAGAGATTCCAGTTGACCTGATAAACAAGTTATTTCCGATTATGCTTGGTATAAAATAAATAATTTAAAAATATAATGACATTTTGGCACATCGTTACAGAGAGGAACAATACTGAAACAGTGTACTTTTGATCAAATCTATGTTGTATATGAAATATGTCAAAATTGATTAGGTGGAAACTTATCCTCTGATGTTTATTACCTAAGAAAACACAAAAATGTATTTCAGGAAATTTGGTTAAAAACGTATTTCTTTGAATACGTTTTTAACCATAAAAAGGAAAAAAGTCTTTTAGTAAATCAAATTTGTGGTGGGCTTTATCAACTTTGGATTCGAAAATGTGTATGGCAGGTTGTTTGATTGGTAAAGTAATAGGGAGGAAATCTAATGGTAAAGCAAATGGCTATAGCATATTCCGAATTAATTATGTGTTATTAAAAGCCTAAAGTAAGAATTGGTTCTCATAGCGAAGAATTATTCAATTATATATTAATTATAAGAATTATTCAATTCTATATATTAAAAACATTTCATATAGCTTGCGCTATACAAAATGTTTTTAATTATTTTTATTTAAATTACAATTCTTGAATAGTTATCCAATTTCAAAGTGCGTTATGTAACTGTTAAATGTTCATATTTTTTGTAAATAATTACAAAAGCTACATTTAAAAAATTGCAATGAACCATTCCGTATAAGATTTTAAATTTAAAGCGATTCATACTTTANTTTGGTTGAATACGTTTTTAACCATAAAAAGGAAAAAAGTCTTTTAGTAAATCAAATTTGTGGTGGGCTTTATCAACTTTGGATTCGAAAATGTGTATGGCAGGTTGTTTGATTGGTAAAGTAATAGGGAGGAAATCTAATGGTAAAGCAAATGGCTATAGCATATTCCGAATTAATTATGTGTTATTAAAAGCCTAAAGTAAGAATTGGTTCTCATAGCGAAGAATTATTCAATTATATATTAATTATAAGAATTATTCAATTCTATATATTAAAAACATTTCATATAGCTTGCGCTATACAAAATGTTTTTAATTATTTTTATTTAAATTACAATTCTTGAATAGTTATCCAATTTCAAAGTGCGTTATGTAACTGTTAAATGTTCATATTTTTTGTAAATAATTACAAAAGCTACATTTAAAAAATTGCAATGAACCATTCCGTATAAGATTTTAAATTTAAAGCGATTCATACTTTATTCAATAGTAAAAGCAGGTTAGTTGTGTTCGTAATTAATTTTATTTCTAGTTATTGTTAAGTTTATTTTGAGTGTTGACTAGAGAAAAAGGAAGTAAAACGTACTTCATATTAAAATGATTCTATACAATGCAAAGCTCACATTTGTTCTAAAAACTAATACGTATTTTGAATATTGAGAGTTGTGGTTAAGTGTTTCAAGGGGTTTATAACTCTGTCAAGCCTAAGATAACGCGTGGTTGTCGTTTCAAATTAAGTACAGTGTAAAAGAAAACACAAGTAATTATTTAGTGCTAAAGAGAAATAAGTGAATAATTCTGTTTGTATATTGGTTGTTCTTATTTTCAAAACTTTTTTTTTGTCTACTTTTTTACTGTTATATTTGTAACAAATATGAATGGTACTAAGACAAAGAGATAGAGTTTCAGCAGTATAATTACATTTTGATTTAAAAAAATATATATACTGTTTAAGAAATAGTTATTTTATATTTTTTTCTTTACTTTACACAATAAAAGAAACTATATATTGTTTCGAAAATAAATGACTATATATCGATTGTTTAAATCTGGTACACGACTCTCACGAATTTGAATGAAGTGTAAATTTACATTATATTTCGTTTCCATAACTACAAAAACAGTAACCAATGTGTAGTGTAATCAGGTGATATTGACGAAACACAGAGAACATTCTTTGTTATTGAGAGTAATAGTGAGCAATGTTACACTTTCTGTTTCTCTTTCTTTTAGCAAATTTCAACTATGTTTTGTCGACGAAGAGTAAGTATTTTTTAGTAATATTTATGTATTTAGTCAGTATAATATATTTTTGGCATAAGTGAAAAGTTTTTCCTTTTATAAACTTATTACAATTTACTTTATAATGTTAATATTGGAATAAAACATAAAAAAGAAAATTTGAAAAGGTAAATAATCGTAGTAAAAACTTTATTTCTTAAAATAGAAAATATCTTACATTTAATAAAAAGAGCGAAGATATTAGAAAAAAAAATAAAATTATTTTTTATATTTAATTCTTATATAAGTGAGTAATTTTATAAAAATTTGAAAGTTATTTCCAAAATTCCGAGTAAAATTTTCATTGAGGGGGTGAAATACCATAATTTATATTATTTAATGATAATTATAATCGTGTAATTCACGTATTTAACTAAAACACAAATTACAAATATTAATCTATAAAAAATTAAATTTAGTTGACACAAGTTTTAAAAAATCTGCTATGTATAATATTTTATTAAACATTATTATAAATTAATTATTTTGTTAATGTCACTTATACTTTCACTTAGTAATAAACAACATCCAAAAAATAATCTGCACCGCATTTACATAAAACGTCGTGTCCAAATAATTTAAACTCGCGTTATCCATAGCCAATATTTCAAAAAATTTTGTCAAAAATCCTAAAACTTTATGAAGAAACTTCCTGAAACTTTTAACGTACGCAATAACACCTTATTTACCTCAGTGAGAATTATTTATTAACTTTTACGTTTTAAACCTGTTCTACAAGTCATTTTCAGGTTTTTAAAAATAAAAAAACGGTATCTGTTTTATTGCATAAAACAGTTAAAAACATATTTAAAATACAAAATTCTTTTAAGTATTAGGCTATTTCAATTTAAGTTATTAAATAAATTAACAACTAACATATGTACAATTTAAAATAACGAATATTAAAATAGACAAAACAGAAAAAAATCACTTAACAGTATCAGTTGTTAATTGTATGGAGATTATACACTATTCTCTAATAAGTTTTTTTCACCATATAATTTCACACTGTGAATAATACTGTGGCATCTTTATAGGTCATACATCAGACCATAAGGTTACTAAATTCTACTTTTTCAAATTTATGCTAATGTTGGTAAGTGTACCCGTAATATAATGCTAGCTTCCTCTCATTCAACCACTGATCCTTCTCTTTGTTCCTTAATGGTGCAAAGAGAAAAATAAGTGGTTGAAGCGATTATTGTACAGAAGCGTACAATAATCCTCTATTTCTGTGTTATAATATGTTCTTTAAGACGTTTATTTAGTTTTCAACAATATCAATCACACCTTTTATATAATATAATAAAGTACTCAGCGAATCACCAAACATATAAATAACATCTTAATCACACCTTCCGTTAAAAAATGAATATTTTATCATAATTATTTTATTTTTA
>NW_019389878.1:0-4098 GCF_000671375.1 Centruroides sculpturatus
GATTAATGTAACATGTATCAAAAACAAGATCTTAATTTCATTCAAGACAATTACCAGTTAAGAAAACC
Source organism: Centruroides sculpturatus (assembly GCF_000671375.1). NCBI lineage: Eukaryota > Metazoa > Arthropoda > Arachnida > Scorpiones > Buthidae > Centruroides > Centruroides sculpturatus. The sequence continues at coordinate 69 of NW_019389878.1, forward strand.
TCAAACTCAAATATTCTGAACTCATTAAAGAATACACAATTAAAAAAAATTACATAACTAATCAACAAACAATAAAATCCAAAAGTGTAATTTAAAAAAAATTGTATAAATGTGGTCAATAATCAAAATCAAACAACATATGACAACAAAATTGCTATTTAAATATTAAAAAAAAATTGAATCTTATTTAGTAACTACATTAATTATACCTAACTTTGGTAAATGTTAAGTAACCAACAATGAAATACTTTGGCAAGCTTAGAGTAGGCTAGTTGCATGGACCAGAAGTATAGTATGTATTTTTTCCCCCCTTATATAAACTAAAATAGAATCAGATCAAAGACATAATAATCAAGTATCTGCCCAAACAGATTCAAAAGAATTATTAACATAGATTTAGCAAATTCTGTCAAATGTTTTGCATATAAAATGTCCTTTTAATGTTTCAATATATGCATAACAAGATTTCTAGATGTGCTGATACAAGGTGAAATCATTGAAAGCTACATAGATGAACTTTGTAAACACCACATTTCTCCAACATAGATATCAGGTCCTCATTATTAGTAATTTACCTAAATAGAGATGAATGGAGTTGAATGAGTAAAAACTCAATATCCAGCTTTCAACAATGCTAAAAGAATGTGAATTCAGCAAAGATTAAACTAAAAGATATTAAATAAACTGATCAAAGAAGAGATAGCTGCATTTTTATAGGAGGAAAATTAAAATGAACTTGATGGGATGATGAAAGGAAACATGTTAAGTTTATGATGTACAGTACACTAAAGTTTAAACCAAAAGTTGTTCTTCCAATGTTTAGGAAAACAATAGAACTATAGTCAAACTTCTATTTAACAAAGTCACTAAAGCCTGAAAAAAATTTGCTATAGAAAAATTTCTTTATACAGAAATAATACTTTTTAGTAAATAGAGTATTATTTTAACATAATTTTTTCGTTATTTTACATAATTTAATTAACAAACATAATATACAGTAATAATGTAAAATAAATGAGATTTTAATTTTAAATAAGTTTACATTTGTATGTTAAACTACAAGTTAGTTTATTACAAATTTTTTATGAAAATGTAGTTAAACAGAATAATAAATGTTCTCTCTTTGTAATTTGCTTTCCACTTATTATATTGATGTAGATGAAGTATTAACTCCTTAGTCTCCATTGACGTATATATACGTCAAGCCAACATAGCCTTACGAAAAACGTGGTCCTTATGGCCATTTTTGAAAATTTTTTTTTTTGAATTTTTGGAATGTTTTTTAGGTCCCCAAATTTTTTCAAAATTTTTTGCCTGCACGAAAAATTTTTATCGCGATTTTAATTAGCCTTTAATAAGGCTTGATTAAGGCTCAGTTGTTTTTTAATGGGAGTTTTTTATCAAATTTATTTCATGGTTCCTAAGTTGTAGTGCACGGATATTCATTCGGTAAAGTTATTTAAAGCTAGTTTCTGATGTCAAAAACGACCTCCAATGGTTTTTTAATTTTTTTAATTGTTATATATTTTTTATATAAAATTAATTAAGTAGGGGGGGTCGGAAATCGCAATAAAACTTTTAATTTTTTAAAAATATTTAAAAATTTACGTGTCGGTCATATTCACCCTACTTTAAACCCTTGACCTCCCGCGGTGTACATGGGAATGTCCCGGGAAATCGGACTCCAGCTGTGTTCAAGGTCACCCAGCTGTGTAAACAATGACTCATCCGTGTTAAATTTCACAGAAAGGCGAAACAAAGGAAAATAAAATTTGAAGCTTTTTCTTCAAAATTAACGCATTTCTTTCGTTTTTTTTTAGTTTTAAGTATTTTTTATGTTTAATTACATTTATATCANTAAGGCATGGGCAACGTGGGCCACCGCCTGTGTCTCGCGGTCCGAAGGGCCTTGCGTTTCGAAGGTTTATGCATTATTTAAAAGCTGTGAACACGACGAAAAAATTTTACTCATCATAAAATGATAAATAGTTTGTCAAATTTTTATTCATAAAAATGCAGTGTCTACTGCTTTTTATTTTATAAAATCTGTCTTCTTGCGCCTTTTAAACAATAGGTAGTCTGTTAGCGTTGGTCAGTAGTAGTCCAAATTCAATACGAACGTTTGTTTCTTGAAAATTTGATCACAATTTAAATACAGTATTTATTTTTAATATTACCGATATGTCATCGAGAAGAAAACGTGTTGTATTATCATTAAAAAGGCAAATTAAAGTATTTGTTTCGATTATCTGAATTTTTCCTTATCTGGACTACCTTCATCCCCAATTAGTCCGGATAATCGAGGTTCTACTGTATATTCTTGTTAATTCCATTTTGAATTTGCAAAGAAATGTTTGATGTAAATTGTTTTTATTGAAAGTGCTTCCACTTTATTTAATAAATCTCAAAAATTACAAATTATGTCAAAACGTTTCATAGCTTGTTTAGTGAGTCATGATACTTATTTCTTAAATTCTTACCTTCTATGCTATTTTGTAATGCTCTTTGTAATTCCAATTCTTCTTGACTTTCAGCTTCCTATACAAACATATTTTTATATTACAATCTACATTATGTAACATTTCAAAGTTAAATTTAGTTTTTAAAAGTAGAGTATGTTAATTTAGTATTCATATTACATACTTTAATATGACTGTAAAATTACTTACTTGTAAACTTTGCTTTACTGCATTTTGCATATCTTTTCCTTCAAAATCTGGCTCTACTTCAGAATATAAAGTAATTGCTTTGGAAGAATCATGCAAATGACCATTGGGCAAATGATTTTCTTTTTCTTCTTCTAAAAAAATTACGATTAAATAAATAAATATTTTAAAACTAGAAGTTAATTTAACATTTAAAAAATTATAATGACATTACGTTGGAAATTTTTCAGAAATTTGTTAAACTTTAATTTTCATTATTTTTGGTCATTTTATTCCTGCCGTTTTGTAATTAAGTTCAGATTAATCTTAAATAGCACTTCAATATTTATATTTGTTAATTTTATATTTTTACATTAATTTAAATTTAAAACTGTTATTTCATTTTGTAATATTTGGTGTTCCATTCCAAGAATTTTCTTTAACTGAAGCTAGCCTAAAATTTCATTATTTAGCAAAACAGTCACAATCGCCACCTTCTCGTTACTTAATTCAGCCATCTTGAAAAGCGACCTCTCAACGAAAGCGTTTCTTTTTTCTGCAAAACGTGACGTCAGATCGTTCAACGGAGGGACTCAACGGAAAATTCACTGTTGAGTCAACCGTTGAATATAGAAACGTATGGTTAGTGTGTGTGTGTGATTGTTTAAACTCTGATCGACGGTTGAGCCTTCAATTGATAGCAGACAATCTAAACATGATGAAAACAACTGTTTATCGCATTGTGTCTAAAGATTTAAACACGAAAAAGGTGTGCGACAAACTGATCCCAAAAGTGTTGACCAACAAACAAAAGGACAAGCGCGTGCTCTGGTGTCAAGAACTCTTGGAAATGTGTGAAAATGATTCTAATTCTTTAAACACAGTTATCACTGATGATGAGTCATGGATTTTTGAGTATGACCCTGAGACAAAAAGGCAGAGTTTGGTGTGGCACACTCCAGTGTCACCCTGCCCCAATAAGGCATGCACGAGCAAGTCCAGGATCATTGTCTTCTTTGATGACAGAGGCATTATTCACTACAAGTTCGTACCTGCTGGGACCACTGTGAATGCAGTTTTCTACTTGGAAGTGCTCAAAAGACTGAAAAGGAGGGTTGCGTGCTGCTGAAGCGACATAAGGAGGCATGGAAATTTTATCACAACAACGTGCAAAGCCACAGTGCCTTCGTTGTCAATGATTTCATAGCCAGGACTCGCATCCCATTGGTACAATATTGGACAGTTATCAATCTTAAATATTAATTAGTTATGTTATTGCATTAATTTAGGATTTAAATATTAAAAAAAAATTGAATCTTATTTAGTAACTACATTAATTATACCTAACTTTGGTAAATGTTAAGTAACCAACAATGAAATACTTT
>NW_019389879.1:0-3911 GCF_000671375.1 Centruroides sculpturatus
CTCGAACCACATGACTTCCTCCGGACAAAGTTCTAGATTCAGCATCATTATATTTTAATAAATATAGAGATATTATAGTTAATTTATAGGTTATGGTTTTAATTTATTATTCATTATTATTGTTTTATAGCTTACTAGTCAGTCTTTTAGAATTTATACAATGATATATATATTTGTGTTGACGAAATAGTAATATATTGATATATCAATAACAGCACTTGTCGTCAACAAAAATAAATACAATGATATATATATTTGTGTTGACGAAATAGTAATATATTGATATATCAATAACAGCACTTGTCCTATTAATTCACTCAATAAATAAATATTTCTAATGATGATCTTTAGCACTAAAATATCTTTACATTTTATCAGTTGTATATATTACAGAAAATTAAAATTCAAGGATATTTCTTCATATATATTCACATTCAGTATATCAGCATATCAGTATATGAATGAGAAAAATTGCGGTATATATTAATACTAAATTTATTATTTTATTAATTTTTTTTTTATTTTTATAAAAAAATGTTATTCACGAATTTGGGGAAAGGCATTTCATATAGATTAAGAATTAGATTAAAATAAAATAAAATACAGTAATTTGTTTGAGCTGTTACATGGCAGTATTTGAGAATAAGAAAACACTTCTTATAATACCTTAACATTCATATATTTGTAGTTTAAATATTGGTATACAAGTATAAAAACACAATATCTTTATATATAAGTAGCACTTAAATATTTTGTTGCAGAAATAAATTAAAGATATTTCTTAAAATGAAGAAAATGTCAATGAGAGTTTTATTCGTAACTTTGTGTTAATCTTTCATTAGAAAATTACTCGAATAGACTGTTTTACGTTGGTTAATATATCATTAAGCCCTTACAGCGAATGGTTTAACGTAATATAAATCTAAATATTTCAAACTATGTACTGTACAGTATTTTAATAATACTCAGGCCCAGATAAATGGATCTAGCGGGCTGTAGGTCTTGTTCTTCAGAAAAGGTTTCCAAAATTTAGTCTTTTGTATAAAAAACACGACACGAAAGTAATACAAATTTGTTTTTTATGAGTAGAGAAAATCTGATTTTATTTATTTATTGAAATTTTATTCATTTATTTTTATGGTTTTTGGACAGACAAATCCCACATTTGTGCAGGGGCGAGCCAGTCAAGCGTGAAGTGGTGCGCCACAGCAGAGCGCCACATTGGAAGGAGCAGGACCAAACCTACATAACCAAGGTCATTAGCTGTAATCGTGAGTGGTTATTATTGACAGATACTGTAATACGAACAGTATATATAATACAGAATTTTCTGTCTAGAGCCACTTTTTCTCACTAGAAGCGCTGCAATTAGGATTTAGACGGAAAGCAAGCTGAGTACTATATATAAAACTGATGCATAACTTGATTCAGTGCCGTATCTAGGCAGGTACAACAGGTGCATCTGCACAGGGCCCACTTACAAGGAGGCCCAAAATGCACGTATTTGTTTTATTATTTTCCCAAACCTAATTAATTAAGGGGCCTAAATGCAAATTCTTGCACAGGACACAGGAATAGCTAGTTACGGCACTGACTTGATTCCAATAAAAAATAAAGACCTTTCTGAATATAATTAAATTTAGAAAAATAAACTGTTGAGTCTGTTTTTTCGAAATTATAGGGATACACTTCCGAATAAATGACAAAAAGTTGTTTAATATGACGTAAACTGCACGATTAATTTGTATTTTTTAAATAAAATCTTATTTAAAAGCATTAAAATTATTTTTCTTTTGTTTTTAGTATAAAAAAGTTTGTTAATGAATGATTTTATTAATAAAAATTCAGAAGCTTTTGTTAAAATATCTTAAAGTTTTACAAAATAATATAAAATAATTGTAATAATTATTAATGAATCTATAAGAATAAAATTTTCTTGTTTAATACCTTACAATATAACTAAGCTTTCGTAAGCTGATTATACAGTATTTTAAAAAATTTACAAGTCTTTTATAACTTCATAAATAAGTCATCAGTTTCTATTGCTGGAAACTGAGAAATCAAAAGGAAGAAAATCATCATTAAAGAGAAAGTGATATCTTACTGATAGAAATAGATAAACAATCAAAAGAAAGCAAAAGTTAAAAATGATTTTTTAAATAAAAGTATTTCAGTGTTAAAACAATGAAAGTTAAAAGTTGATAAACATAGTATATACTTCGATTTCCAATTGGTTAGCAATATTCGCATAAAATTATCCAAAATTTTATTATGGTTATAAATATAATGTAAGTGGGGTGGGACAACTTTCTTGCCGATTCAGTGTTATGGTTTGAAGGAAACATCTTGTTTCTTCACCTGTAAAAAAGTGCAGTCTGTAAGTGATGTAAACAATGTACAATTTTTGCTGTTATAGCAATTCTGAGCCTTATATTTTCACATCCCACTTGCTTATGTGCTAGCTGGGAATCTGACAACAGACTTGTAATGATATCGACATAAATATCACTCCTGCAACAAGGTTCCAGGCTGAATGCAATTCATTCTTCTGTAAAGTTACAGGCATAATAAATGTCTATCCAAGAAATCCACCGATTCCGAATTTACACGTCTCCTCATAAAAACCAGAAAACTTTCACTATGCATTTCTCTTTTTAAAAAGCCGACGATTTTCGCCACGTCTCTTTAAAATCAGATTATGTATAGCGTGTAAAAATAAAATTATTACAACCCGATAAAACTTATTAGTACTGTATATAACTTAATCACCATGCATAAATTGCTTTAAAAAGTTAGATATTTCAGGCGGAAAACATTTCTTGTATCAGGACAGCAGTTTATTTTGATGCAGCTTGCATTTGTCCAGGTTCATCTCGGCTCTCTCATATATTACTAATAAGGCAAATAATATTAAGATTTGTAAAATGNCATCATTAAAGAGAAAGTGATATCTTACTGATAGAAATAGATAAACAATCAAAAGAAAGCAAAAGTTAAAAATGATTTTTTAAATAAAAGTATTTCAATGTTAAAAAAATGAAAGTTAAAAATTGATAAACATAGTATATACTTCGATTTCCAATTGGTTAGCAATATTCGCATAAAATTATCCAAAATTTTATTATGGTTATAAATATAATGTAAGTGGGGTGGGACAACTTTCTTGCCGATTCAGTGTTATGGTTTGAAGGAAACATCTTGTTTCTTCACCTGTAAAAAAGTGCAGTCTGTAAGTGATGTAAACAATGTACAATTTTTGCTGTTATAGCAATTCTGAGCCTTATATTTTCACATCCCACTTGCTTATGTGCTAGCTGGGAATCTGACAACAGACTTGTAATGATATCGACATAAATATCACTCCTGCAACAAGGTTCCAGGCTGAATGCAATTCATTCTTCTGTAAAGTTACAGGCATAATAAATGTCTATCCAAGAAATCCACCGATTCCGAATTTACACGTCTCCTCATAAAAACCAGAAAACTTTCACTATGCATTTCTCTTTTTAAAAAACCGACGATTTTCGCCACGTCTCTTTAAAATCAGATTAATGTATGTATAGTGTATAAAAATAAAATTATTACAACCCGATAAAAGTTATTAGTACTGTATATAACTTAATTACCATGCATAAATTGCTTTAAAAAGTTAGATATTTCAGGCGGAAAACATTTCTTGTATCAGGACAGCAGTTTATTTTGATGCAGCTTGCATTTGTCCAGGTTCATCTCGGCTCTCTCATATATTACTAATAAGGCAAATAATATTAAGATTTGTAAAATGTAAGCCGGATGTAATACTTATTATAGATTATAGATGGAAAATCTTTGGCACGTCCAAAGAAATTGTCTGGCATGCAACGTTTTATACGATTTCGTTTCGCTTGAGAAAAAAGATAGTTTTATACGAT
>NW_019389880.1:0-2323 GCF_000671375.1 Centruroides sculpturatus
CTTGTTTGAGATCTGCTTTGATCATACAGGATATAAAGATTTCCTTTTTTCAATCTCACTTTCACAATGTGAATTCAGACATGTTCACTACCACTCATATTTCAGAGTGGTGTACATTGAAACACGTATTTGCAGACTCCTTCTTTGTATCCTAAAACCTTACCTTGTTTCTCACTTAGAAGTGATACACACAATACAATCTTACTTTGCTATGGAGAGGTTCGTTCCCTGGCGGCAGGTGAATATGGAATATAGACATGGGAAACACCCCATTACTCCTGCACATCAAAAGAAAATCCAGCTTGGCTCTGGTCTTAGTTAGACAGATTACTTCTTTGCGATAAATATTAGCCGGCATAGCTATTAATAATTATTCTTCACACGATACCTTCCTGTACATTTATAGCACTTCCCTAGAGTTAGTAGACAAAATGTTTGAATACAGATGGAAAACAAAACTCTGACAGTTTCTCGGTGTACATCACCTACTTCTTAGATAATAATTAACATAATTATAGAAATTAAAAGGTTAGCATTCATTTTGGAAGACACTGTGTGTATGAGTATAGAAACATTAAACCAATTTTATCTATATATATCTATATATATATATATATAGATATATATGATATGATATTAAAGAATTGTGCTGGACATTTGAATGGTTTTTTATTTTATTGAATTTAGTCTCCAGTAAGCAAATATACATTGATTTAGTTTATGTTATTTAAATTAATTCCAGTTTAGGTTCTAATCTTAATTAAAATTCTATTTAAAATGAGGTTGTATAATTATTTTCCACTGCAAACTTTATTAATGTTTGCTATGATTTATTATATAAAAATACAAAAAACAAATTTCTCTTACAGGACAAGCCGATTATCAGAAAAGCTAATGCATTGATGTATCCCAAAAACCAGCAGATGACACTGAGGGTAAATTCTATTACATGTTCCTCTCACTATGTCTATTGAAATATTAATCATAAAAGATTCTGATTTCTAATGGAGGGAGAAATTTTTAATATCAAATACAGTAGACTTGCAATCGTCCGTCCTACAATTATGACATGGCTAATTGGACCAGACAAATTTCTCTTCTTATAAGCAAATAGTACAGAATAATTATAAAAATTTAATTATTTTGTACTTTCTATTAGACTAAAGTATTATTAAATAACATGTAAAAATGCAAACGTTTTTGTAAAATGTATAGTTATTCCGTGGATAATAGCGTCATAGTAATTGCAGGCATCTTACTGATTTGCATTTGCTGAAAAAATAAATTATGTATTGGAATGCACCAATGTGCTTGACTGTACATGAAATGCCTATCTACAATTTTTATGTTACATGGTTTTTTTCCTTATTTGTGTCCATTTACCACATTAAGCCAGTTAATCACAAGTCTACTGTATAATATTAGGGACTTCAATTATGGTATTTTATGTTGCTTTGTGATGCTCTCCTCTCCTCTCCTCTGTCTTGCAATTTATATAATAATTCTTTATAGTGATATTTAGTTTTATTGTTTATTCATATTTTGATTTCATTGTATGAGTTTTTTGTGATAAGAAACTCTTGTGAAATTTGCAATACAGTTTCCTGTGATTCTTTAATTTATTAATAGTTGTCACTAAATTATGCTAATTTTTAACATGGCTGCCTTCATGAGAAATGTTTGGCTTTGTGTATAAGGTATTTTTACCAGAATAGTATGGATTCTTCTAATATTTGGGACACAATTAGAAGGAAACAAGTAACTAAATATAGGGAAGACCTTGTGATCCAATTGTTTGGAAGGATAATAAAAGAAAGCAACAAGAAACTTAGACAATCCTCATGTGCCCCATGTATAAAAGGTGATTTCCGGAAAGGAATTTAAGCAAATTAAAACTGTTAGGAAGAGGAGTTCTCAATAAATCTCTTGTATATTCCAGAATCTGTAAAACAAACACCCTCTTAGAAGAGGAGGGGTTTCTTAAAATTGGGAATATACCTAACCAAAAAAATGGTTTGTGGGAACATGTTTTTTTTTTTTAATAGAGCTTAAGAGGAAATGAGAATATCCAGGGAGAAGATGTATAGATGCAGTAAGGTAATAGCCATCCTGAGTTTAACTCATTCATTCTAGTTACAAGTTGGGAAACTGCTAAAGACACGAATAGTGGAATAGTTGTCACTGTAATGAATTAAGCCGGTAGAAATCTTTAACAACATGAAAACAGGTGTCTTTCTTCTTCGTAATTAAATGGAAAGGCAACTTTGTTTTTTATGGATAGTTTTATATCCATAAAAAACAAAGTTGCCTTACTACTAAAGTA
>NW_019389880.1:2744-4936 GCF_000671375.1 Centruroides sculpturatus
GTAATTTTATACATTTCTTGTGAAAGAAACATTTCTTATTCAACGGCGATTAAAATTATTTATATTAATGATGTCTCCAAAGTTCAACGAAGTTTTCGCAAAAAAATAAGTTGTTAGAAATCGGCCGCTATTTGCTGAGCTGTTCCATGACGAAAGCAAGCTTTAGCAATGGCGATGTCGAATGGTGCACACTCGGTAAGTAATCCTACAATTTTTTGTTTATAGCGTAGTTTATACGGATTATTTCCAAAAAATATATACGTATTTTGGAAATGTTGAGTCGGATTAGTCTAGAATCGATTAATTTTATGGAAGAAAACCTTTCAATCAGCTGTAGTTTGTAAACTTGACACGTGTCAGGCTGTGATTGGAAGGACTCATAAGAAATCGGATTCCTAAAGAATGGAACGTATCTATGATCTTATAGGGGGTCGACTGTACAGTATTATAACATGTAAAGAAAAAATCACAGCTGAGAAAATAAATTATGTATTGGAATGCATTAATGTGCTTGACTGTACATGAAATGCCTATCTACAATTTTTGTTATATGGTTTTTTTCCTTATTTGTGTCCATTTACCACATTAAACCAGTTAATCACAAGTCTACTGTATAATATTATGGACTTCAATTCTGGTATTTTATGTTGCTTTGTGGTGCTCTCCTCTTCTCTGTGTCGCAATTTATATAATAATTCTTTATAGTGATATTTAGTTTTATTGTTTATTCATATTTTGATTTCATTGCATGAGTTTTTTTGTGATAAGAAACTCTTGTAAAATACACAATACAATTTCCTGTGATTCTTTAATTTATTAATAGTTGTCACTAAATTATGCTAATTTTTAACATGGCTGCCTTCATGAGAAATGTTTGGCTTTGTGTATAAGGTATTTTTACCAGAACAGTATGGATTCTTCTAATATTTGGGACAAAATTAGAAGGAAACAAGTAACTAAATATAGGGAAGACCATGTGATCCAATTGTTTGGAAGGATAATGAAAGAAAGCAGCAAGAAACTTAGACAATCCTCATGTGCCCCATGTATAAAAGGTGATTTCCGGAAAGGAATTTAAGCAAATTAAAGCTGTTAGGAGGAGGAGTTCTCAATAAATAGTCAATAAATCTCTTTTATATTTCAAAATCTGTGAAACAAACACCCTTTTAGAAGAGGAAGGGTTTCATAAAATTGGGAATATACCTAACCAAAAAAAGGGTTTGTGGGAACATGTTTTTTTTTTTAATGGAGCTTAAGAGGAAATGGGAATAGCCAGGGAGAAGATGCATAGATGCAGTTAAGTAATAGCCATCTTGAGTGTTATAACTCATTCATTCTAGTTACAAGTTGGGAAACTGCTAGACATGAACAGTGGAATAGTTGTCACTGTAATGAATTAAGTGGGTAGAAATCTTTAACAACATGAAAACAGGAGGGTCTTTCTTCTTCATAATTAAATGGAACAAAAATGTAAACAAGAATAAAGCAACTTTGTTTTTTATGGATATAAAACTATCCATAAAAAACAAAGTTGCTTTACTCTTTGGTTTACAAAAATGGGATCTAACCAAAAAAAACTGTTATTTTAATTATACACCTAAGTTTGTTGCATACATATGAAGCATATATTAACAAATCTCAGAGGGTAACAATAGATTTTATACCTCCTAAAACACAAAATTTACAAGTTTTCATCAATTTCTGAAAAATTAATTTTTTATATGATTACATTTTTTCATCCAATGCCTCAATTGATATTAAAACAAAAAGGATTGTTTGTTAATTTGTTACATATTATTTTAAATATTCTTAAAAATAGATAACTCAGTTGCATCTGTCTGCTAGGATGACATGACAGTTGAACTTCGACACCCACAGGGCCTAAAATATTTGACTTGTTTGAGATCTGCTTTGATCATACACGATATAAAGATTTCCTTTCTTCAATCTCACTTTCACAATGTGAATTCAAACATGTTCACTACCACTGATATTTCAGAGTGGTGTACATTGAAACACGTATTTGCAGACTCCTTCTTTGTATCCTAAAACCTTACCTTGTTTCTCACTTAGAAGTGATATGATAAACAAAAACTTTTCCAACAATATACAGTATTATATTTTACATAATGTCTTTGATGTTTTTTCCATACATATACTAATTAAACATAACCAAATAAATTCTTCAGCAC
>NW_019389881.1:0-3911 GCF_000671375.1 Centruroides sculpturatus
CTTGGCAAAAAAAAAAAAAAAAAAATTGAAAGTTGTAAACATTCATTTTATTAAGTAAACTGGCAAAATTCTTAAGAATTATGAAGGAAAAACTGCCAAGTTACAATACTTAAAAGTATATTTGGCTTACAATATTTTCAAATAAATTGTTTTAATGATAATTACGGTAAGAGATTATTAATTACACTTAACATTTACAGGATTATTATTGAAGATTATTCAACGAGCACTCTTATAAATACTAATATTAGTCTGTTTCTCTACGTTGATCAAAAATCCATGTAAAATATTCTAAAAGACATAATTGAGCACAGTGAATTTCCAGAGTTGAAGATTAAAGGAACCCAAGATTGTATGGATTCTATACAATGTTTTTTTTCGCTTACATCTTTAATATAACAACTTAATTTGTTGTAGTGTCCTCAATATATATCTTGCACCAATCCTTATATTCCTCTGAGAGGCCCTGTTCATACAACACCTCAATGTATCTTTAAGAAAACCAGAAAAATTCAGATAAAATATTAAATCATTTCAATAAATAATAAATATTAAATTTAATATATAAAGTTATGATATAAATTTCGAAGTTAAAAGACTCTTTCGAAAATCAAAATTCAATCAGCGAGCCAAAAAAAAAAATGTCAATAATCTATCTCCAGTCTACTGCCTTAACAATATTCACCAAAGGCATTATAATGCTCCATAAATTCTGTAGACTGAAATCACACTAAAAATATTCCATAAATAGTAGAGAAATTCGAGGAAATATGCTGTTAAATATAAAAAAAAAAGATATATGGATTCGTTAGTGAAGTGAAATCTCTTTTAAATTGATGGCAAAAGTCCAATACTTTAAAAGAAATAATTTTCATATTTACATAAATATATTGAAATATATATATTTTTTTATATTTTTAGTCGAATCTATTTTGAAAAATACAAGATTATTTATTGTAATATTTAAATTAGTAATTCCTAAAGTGGACATTAAGGGTGGCTATAATTTATCTAAAGTAAAAAAAAAACTGACTTATTGACCTATGAACCCAGTGACCTCGTGTTAGTGGCGGCATTGACATGATTTTTGTCTTCTCGATCCTGATTGGACGATCACGTTAAAATAACACAATTAATTTATGATTTTCAGTTCATTTATGAATATAATTAAAAATCTGAAGGTCGATTCATGCTTAAGAAAATAAAAGAAAGGATTTTCATAATTGGTTCTTTAATCTATTATCTCTTGGTAGAAGAAAACGGACATTAACGATATCAATCTCAATAAGGTTCTTCAAGTGAAAACCTCTATTAATTGCATTACTGAGGTATTATTGATAAGAAAAACCAAAGAGTTTAATTAATTTGTTTACCAATAAACCTCAAACTGGTACTTGACACCCCAGAGCGCATTCCTAGTATAATTAGACTGAGATCAATAAGTGTTTCCAGATTCCAGTGCAACTTTTTCTTCTGGAATGCTTGATGAGGTCAAGACAGCAAGGTCATCAACGACAGCAGGATTATTATTCCGTGTATGGAATTGAGGACATAGGTTGATCTTTGACATTAAACTTTCCTATATTGGAGCCTATGGGATAGTCAGTTTTGATAGGGGGGGGGAGAGATATTCCGCATTAATGTCTTTCGTATGACGATAAAAATAATATTGATCCTACAATCAAACGTTACGTAGATGGTTCACTGGCAATTTAAAAAAAAAATCTACATAAGTTAATGTAAACGATCACGCTTCTTCCAAAATTCGTGCCATATTTACGCTATTTTTAATTACATGTAATGGATTGAATTATGCTATTTTTAGAAATTTCGTTCGTTTAATTCACTTAAAATAATTATAAATTTATATTTTCTTATTAATTAATTACCAAACTTTACATTATCCAATTAAAAAAAAATTTTTATTTATATCGTCGTAATGGATAAAGCAGTCACATCCGCCATTTTCTTTTTAAATTTTAAATATAAATTATGACATATTAATATATAAAACAGGTATTTAGGTATTTTAAAAGCATACGGTAATCCGAGAACACCAGGAAAAAATAGAAAAACACTGTAAAAGGAGAATTTTACATAGCAAAGAGGATCATCTTCGCAATTAATTTTGAAATAATTTCGGGTGTCTTATCGAAGTATTCGGCTATTAAATCCTAATAAATTTTACTCACTGACGGGAATTTTCTGACTAGTTTTTGGCTTCACTCTTTTGATATGTCAGGTCGTGACGTACGTGATAAACGTGACGGTTCTACACGTAAGTTCGACGACTCGACAGTAAATAAAACCGCTCCATTTCCCCCCCCTCTTTCGAAAAACTTGTTACTTTTAGGCTATTACTATTATTATTATTACTAGTAGAAAATTATTTTTATTTTTTTTTACTTGATTTAAAATTCATAATTATTATTTTCTTATTAATATTATATATATATATATATATGTACTGTTGATAAATGACAGCGTGTCGAAAAGAAACCTGTTATAAACACTAAGTGTCATTAAAACATGCAATTTCTGTCATGTGTCCTCGCGAATAAATTCCTTCTTCGTCTTATTATCTAGCCGCTTTCAATTTGTAAATGGCATTTGTATATAGCATTAAATGGCAAAAATACAAAAAAAAAAAATTGATAAAATTTTAATCACTGTCACTTCTAATTTAAAATATATTCTAGTATTATAGGATAAAAGCATAAAATAATTAACTAGAACATGTTTTCAATGATTAACTTATCGAAAATACGGTGAAATATTTGATTATATTACAATTTACTNCTCCCTACAATTCTAGATAATTCAATTTCTTATCAATAGATGTCGTTAAGATTTAATGACAGACAATACAAAGTAACACCTAAAAAAAATAATTAAAGAAGTAAGTAAGTAATTATTTAAAATTTAAAAAAAATCAGACCTAAAACAGAAAGTAAATTATATAAAAATCGAAAAAAAAAAACAAGTACGAGACAACGACGGTTAATTCAATTGTTGACGATTGAAAACGACATTGTGTTTCGTCATAGAGAAAGACCGTTATTCGATTTTTCAAATTTTTGAATTTCGAACGGTCCAATCGAATTAGAAACGAATACCTTTTCGATAATGTTTGACCCATATTGGAATTACCGGTTACAAATTAGGTTAGGTATGCGAGCATAGGTCGACGTCACTAACCGTTTATTTTCCTTACAGAAAAATTATTTGAAAAATGTGGAGAAACTTGGCGATCAGTTGTATATGTTGCGCAGGTAATTTAACAATAAATTAATTAAAGAACACAATAAAAAAATAAATAAAATAAAATAACTAACAAATTAATATTTCAGTTTTAACTCTGGTCTGGGGGAAAGCCTTATTGAGAGTGAGTATTTTTAATTTAAAAATAGTAAATAAACAATACAAAATTGAACTTAAACAATTAAAACAATTGTTTATATAATACAAAATAAAGAATATTTTTTTTATTTATTTTTTTTTCGCTTTCAGTCTAAACGATGGGAAGAATTTCCTGACGTGGAATTCACGTTTGATTGTAGCAATCGTCCTATTGGATTTTACGCAGATTTGGAATTCGAATGCAAAATATTCCACATGTGTGACGCATACGGCCGAAGAGTACCTCATATATGCCCCAATGACACTATGTTTAATCAACAATACAGAGTATGTGATTGGAATCACAAAGTGAATTGTAAAGATGCACCAAATTTTTACCATCTAAACGATCTTATTTACGAAGCACCCCCTCCAAAAGATGACAGACCATAGTGTGATCGTGACACCTAATTTTGTCCGTCCTGAGTGGGCGCCATTACAAATTTCTGTACAAAATATGTGAGAATGTAAAAGACTGTATGACGTACCGAAAAAAAAAAATATATTATTAT
>NW_019389882.1:0-4289 GCF_000671375.1 Centruroides sculpturatus
TAATTACTTTCAATAAATCATTCATATCACAATAATTCTACCATTGTATATAATCAGTTATGTAGGATTATATTATTAAAATGTTTTCAGTTTTTCCTATTAACTTCACTAAGCTATTAGTTAATATATATGTAGGTTGGTGCAATTTATTAAAAAAAATATGAAAAATTATATATATGGATGGGTTATATATAGATTATGGATTTGTGAGAAAGGCACTTTCCATAATTAAAAGAGTGTTTACATTTTAGGATCAATTTTTACTGTCATTCAGTCATTCATACAGTTTATCAACTGTATATTAATTACGTAATTCTTTTCATCCGATGGTCCTTTTAATTTTTTGAAGAATTTGAAGACTAAGTTCACCCAATTTGGGAACACCATTTATTAGTTTGCGTTTTAGACAATACATTCCTGGCGACCAACCTTCCTTTCTAGGCTACTAGCCGCCAAAAAAACTAAAAAAGTCCTTTTAAAACACAAAAATTTCCAATTAAAAATACAAAGATTTTCTTAAAATAGGAACTGGTGACTTGTATATTAATTAATTATTTTTTAATATTATTTTATCGTTTTGTATATTTAGCATATATTATATATATATACAGCAGAGTGTTGCAAGATAAATTTAACTATTATATTTTTGTGTGTAATTTTTAGTTTAGAAAAATTTTTATAAGCATTGTCTATCTTTTAAATGATAGTAGTTGTCATCATATTCTAAGTATCTAATTAAATAAAGGTTAAGTAAAGTAGCTTTTATGGTAATAATGATTTTTACTTTAAAATTATTTTAGTCAAATTGCTTATTTTCTATTAGAAAGTTATCCTTTAACATCTATTTATTGCAAAAATAGAAACAGTTTGATCATATTATGAATTTTAATTAGACACTCAAAGTGTAATATATTATCTTATATTTGATACCATAATAATTTTTCCATGTGTTTATGGAAAAATTATTGGGCTGCAAAATTGTAGACTATAAATTTCCGCTGTCTTCCCTTATCTATCTGTCCTTCCTTAATCTCGAGAAAGGAGTTAGATAGATGAAAGTCAAGACCAGATATGGAAAGCTTAGGGCAGGAGGCTCAGATTAACTATATACAAACTTCTGGTTTAGAATGGAATGTTACTTTGATTCAAAATATTTCCCCAAACAGAGTTAGATATATGACTGACATGACTTTATTGCTAACTGGAAAAGTATGATGTACGTGGGCAAAACTACTAAAAGAATTGAGAACATTGTGATGAAAATTTGCAACCTGGCATTATGATAATGTCACAATAAATAATTGCACATTAGAATTAGGTTTATTTGGTTACGGCAATGCAACATGTGAGTGATCTGCCAAGGAGGATGCATCCCAGAAAGATGTTTATGTAAAGTTGGCCCCAATTGAAATGTTACTAATGTGAAGAAAACCCAGAAAAACTCCACTTTGCCAATCTGTTGGCCATGCACGAATCCACAACTGACTAATGGTGTTAAGTGGTTTTATCCACTCGGTTACTGGAGGATACTTATTGGACTGTAATTTGAAAAAACTGTTGAGCTATAAATTTCCAGTTGTTCGTCCATCTCTGACCTTCCTTAATCTTAAGAATGCAGTTAGATAGATGAAAGTTGAGACCAGACATGGAAATTGTAAGAGAAAAAGACCAAATTACCTATATATGAACTTCTGATTTGTACTGCAAATCATGTTATTTCAATACAAAAATTTTTTTCTGAACAGAGTTAGATAGATAACTGGCAAGACTCTATTGCTAACAGGAAAAGTATGATGTACAGGGGCAAAACACTCCAAGCAAGCAAGTGCTATGTGCTATCTGTTGCAGTAATGGCTTAATGGTGCATCTATTTTGTGCTATATCATTGTTGCAGTAATTCAGTGAATATAATATATATTTTTTAAAATTATATCTTTTTTTTTGTAAGAATTATGTTTCATTAATTATTTTCTTGACTTTTTTTGCGAATAGATGGTACTATGTGTAACTCAGTGACTGTAAATAAAAATTAATTGATTTATAGAAATGTAATTGATATTTTGAGGTAGAATACATGACATGATCTAAGATAGAAGTATTTGAGCATAACTATCGAGTTTCGTAGCAATTAGTTGAATGGCGTAGGAGTGAGTGTATAGTGAACAAACAAACAAACATCCTCATTTATATATATAGATTTCAGGAAGACACTTTTCTGGTCCTTTTCAGATAAAAACATTTTTTGATTCAAAGAATTTTGTGAAAATAATTCTGTATGAATTTTAGAAACATAATAAATGTCTCATCCAAATGAAGCATATTGATAGTTATATAAATAATTTAACATTGAAACTTATTTGATATACAACTTGCTAAAAAATTAAAATTATATAATCATATCATAATTACTTTCAATAAATCATTCATATCACAATACAGCAACTATAAAAAAATTTGTTGTTACAATCTTTTCTAATTTTATATTAAAATGTTAAATAAACTTGAACATATAATGAACTATAACTATTATGTACAGAAAGATTACAAAACACAAAGAATTAACGCTATATAAAATGAATTGAGTATAAAAATAAGGTAATAAATTGAATATTCAAAACTTTGTTGGATATGATTCAACAGTACATTTGTCCATATGTGCCTAGGGAGATATGAAATCTCTAAATTTTTAAATTTTATCAAGTCCACAATATCTTATATCTTTTTTGTCTTGAAAAGTCTGAGTAAAGTAAGAAAATAAACTTAATTAGTAATTTAGTAATTAAAATATAAAAATGTAGTCTATGGAAAAACAAATCTTGCATTTTTTTTTTTTTCAATCAAATAATTATTTGTGTTCGTTCACTATGTTATAAAGAAGAAACATTATCTTGCTAACATATACATTTATAGATGGCAGCAAAAATGAGAATTATAAATTAATGATTAATTTCTTTTAGGAAAAATCTAATCAAATTGAAGACATAACCATAAATGAATGGAATCATGGACGTGGTAATGAAAGAGGACAGCGAGGAGGAAGGGGTAGAGGAAGAGGCAGAGGTCGAGGAACTGGAAGGGTAATATTGATTTTTATGTAAATGAAGATTAAATATGATATACAGTAGAATATGTATACTTTAAATGTACAATTTTTTTATTAAAATTATTATTTCTTAGTGTAATCATTTTGCATGGATGATTGCAAATTTCAAAAGAGGAAATTTTTTTATGTTATCTGCAATGATGATGATAACTAAAATCAAGTGGTATCAGATGTTGATAAGTTTATGTAACCTAATCAAATGAAAAAGCTTATTTTACAGTTCATCCTGCATTTTCAGTTATCAAAATGCACACATATAAACAGAGTTAATAAACTGTAGTAATAATTTAGATATCACTTTTGTACAAAATATAATACTAATGTAGAAACATCATATTCATTTAGCAGAAGTCTGAGTTAGATTTGAATCAGTCTTTTGTATTGTCATATTTCTACCACTCAAGTTACTTGAATGCACTTCTTTTCTAATGGGAATTTTATCTTAAGAATAGTTTTTTCATAATTTGATGTTAAGAAATTAAATAAAAATTATAATATACAGTGGAACCTCAATATACGACCTTAATCGGTTCCTGATGTTTGTACTTATACCGAATAGGACGTATACCAAACCAACATTTCCCATAAGAAGTAATGTACAAATGATTAATCCATTTTTATGTAAAAAGAAATGTCTGGCTTTAAACACCTTGCTTTCCTGGCTAGTTCCTGCTTGATTTTTCATGAGATCAGCATGTATCTTTTTAGCTTTCTCGCAAATAATTGCTTCTGATACGCTGTCTCCAGCACATTGTTTTTCAGTTATCCAAAGCAAAAGCAATTTTTCAACATGATNTAGTTCCTGCTTGATTTTTCATGAGATCAGCATGTATCTTTTTAGCTTTCTCGCAAATAATTGCTTCTGATACGCTGTCTCCAGCACATTGTTTTTCAGTTATCCAAAGCAAAAGCAATTTTTCAACATGATCTAATGTCTTCAATCTCTGTTTAGAAATTGATTTAACCTCTTTCGCAACGTTAGCAGATTTAATAATGACTTTATTTTTCACGATTGTCGATATCATCATTCTTGGAATACAGTATGCAACAGTTAAAATTTCAAACACGCATGCCACCTTCATATTTCTCAACAATCTCTTTTTTCAGTTCCGTTGTGATTCTAGTCATTTTTTTAGTTTTCTGTTGCTTTTCACTTGCCTTTTTGCAATTCATGATTAATAAAAAT
>NW_019389883.1:0-3908 GCF_000671375.1 Centruroides sculpturatus
TAAATAAGCTTTTGATCCGAGTCTAATTGATCATAATAACAACTGTAATAACATTTAAATTGTAAATTCTATTGCAAACCATACGTCTGTTAGAAATAAAATCAAAATAGGGACAAAAAAATGTGTTCGATATCGAAATTTGACTCTTTAATTATATGTTAGTGAAGGATGAGAATTAGGATGGATCTCGCTGGGGGGCCAAACAGCGTTTGGTTTTCTTTCCTCTCGACTTTTTGGACATATACATGGTTTATACATTAACATGTTATTTATTTGTTAACAAAAATTTTCATCTCTTCAAAGACTGACTGAAAATTGGCTCATTTCCATGGCTCTTTATTTCAGAAATATTCTACAATTTTAAATTATTCTTATATTTTTATACAAAGAAACCTAATATTTGATTTCTGCATATATAAAAAACCCAAGATTACATCTTTACATTGCAAGTGATAATGATATTTAATAAATTTTTAATGATGTGTATCAAATTATAAAATAAGAAATTTGTTGCTATAACAATACGAGTACGATTGCACACACAGGCTAACAACAAAACACAATATCAGATACTGCTATTTCCATTCTAAATGATACAGTCTGATACATAAAATATTGAAAAAAATGTTCAATGAGATTAGGAATATGCACAGTTTATAAAAATAAATTTGATATATTATTAAAATTAATATTTATTTTTTATTATATTAAAAAATTCTGAAAATAAATTTAATTTTTTTTTACTAACTATAGTGTGGAATTCTTTTATAAATTTTTAAAGTCATAAGATAGTCGACAAATTTTTCTAACCAAATGTCTTTAAAAACATCTGTAGATCAATCTAATTTAAAGCTTATTTTTTAACAATTTAAATTTGACATTTTTTGCTTTTCTTTTTAATAAAACTAATTTCAATTTTAGTTAAATTTTGTTAAAAAATTATTAAAATTTGAATCTCCCACTAACAAATTTCAAAAGTCTTACATATAATTGAATTTAAGGATTTTGTATATTTTCAATAAAATTTTCATTCTAATGCCAATAAAATTGACAAATCATTCTTTACAAGAATTAAAATATTTAACTAACATAAAAATTTATACATAATCATCAATTTTTTACAATTAGAGCAAGCTTATTAATCTGAAAAATAGAGCATATAAAAAAGAATAAATACGTTGTAATCAATTCATTAAAAAAATCTGTAAATTATCAATTTTTAAGCATAATTAAGCAACATTAACTAAAAAAACTAAATCTATAAAATTATATAAAGGTAGAAACTTCAATATTGATCTACATTCAAGCTTTGTTCCGTTTTATGATGGTTCTACGAACAATTTGGCTTCAATTATTGAATTTTGATATAAAAGGAGAACTTTTATAATAGTTTACAGTAGATTATCCACTTGGTTTTTACTAAATAAACAATGAATATTTAATGAAGCAAAGTAAGTAAAGAAAAAAAATTGTGTTTAGTTCGTGTAATCAATGAAAATAATTCCATTTTATGAACTTAAAGGGGGATTACCATTTGCAAACAATTTTTTCCTACTAAAATTTAGCCCATGATTTGTGTAATTTAATTTAAAAAAATAGATTTATTCTACTATAATGGGCTGATAAATGCGAGCTTTTCTATTTTACTCATATTTTATTTCTTAAATTATTAAGTGACTAACTTTTTATAATTTTAGCTTCATTTATGATGACGTGATATAAGATCCTTATTAATTATTTAGCCAAATGTGTTCGAAAGATTCCATTTAACAAAAAAAAAAATTGTCTGGAACATAATTTTCTGTGTATAAGATTGGAAAATTGAACTCAAGAATTATTGGAAAATTATATTTTATCCTTAATAAAAAGATAAAAATTTGTCTGCACGTAAATATTTTAAATATTTTATGTATTTAAATATTAAATGATTAACAACTGTTGCTAAGTAAAAAATACTAAAGTAAAAATAATGCACGTTAAAGTGTAAACAAATTAATTATTATTATGAAATTAATACAAATATATAATAAATAATAAATTAAAAATAAATCGTTAAGATTTTATAAAATAAATTACTATAAAACTCAACCCAAAGAATATAAAATGCAATTTAAAGTATTTAAACTGCATTTTATAACAATCTTAATATTAAAAAAAATTTAATTTTTCCTATTTTAAATTATACGATTGTTAGAATATAATTTATTATACTGTTTAATTTAGTTATGGATCGATTTTCCATTAAAATAATATTTCATAGTTTCGACTTCAGACAGAAGAACACGAAAACGTTAATAAAAGATTAAAATAATGATAATAATTTATGTAAAAAATAATAATAACTGAAAATATATCGAGAATTTATAAAATATAAAAATACAATGAATCTATGCACAAACATTTAAAATAAATACACAGAAAATTAAATATTAATGCCTTTAAATAATTAATTTTTGAAAAATTTTCTATAAAAATACAATTATAAAATAAAATATATAATAATTTACGACTTTCATTTCTTTAATTTTAGAAACCTCACAAATTACAAATGTTAGAAGAGCAAACGTTNTATAATAATTTACGACTTTCATTTCTTTAATTTTAGAAACCTCACAAATTACAAATGTTAGAAGAGCAAACGTTGCAGATATAATGCTAGGCATCATATGCAGATAATCGGATATACGACTGCACACTGCACGTTCTTTGTTTTATTGGCTAGACAATAGTGCGAGATTTTGGCAAGTCGACCCTTTGGTGGTTAAGTATACTCGAAGCCAGTGCTCACATGTCGTAACTATGGAAACGTTTCGTCGTCAACAACGCCTCTCTTTGAACGGCTCCGTCTCCTGATCAGGTTAGGATTGTGTGTGTGCATGTGTGAAAGTTAGCTTACCTCGGAAGGAGGTGGAGGTAAGATTTCTTTCCTTATATACACGTTCATAAATACCTTAATAATGCTATTTAAATACATTTTATCTATATTTTAAGTAAAATATACATTACATTCATTTCAAAATCTATTAAAATTTTTTATTAACTAAAATTAAAAATTATTATTTAAAAGTTTTATTTATTTTAGCCCTTTTTTTATGTTTAATTTTTAACTACACGTGACGATAAAAAAAATCGATATAATTTTTTTCGTCCTGTTTCTATAATATTTCTGGAATTCTATAGATTTATTATTATAATTTAACTATTATCTAATATAAATTTATAGTTTTAAAGTTAAGATATTGACTTACCGACTATATACAACGCGTCGACGTACTGCATTGCAGCATTGTTACAATAAGAAATAGATAGAATATTTTTTTTTTGTTTTAGAAAAGGTAATAAAATAATGATGAAAAATTAAATCAATAATTCCTGCATTTATGTATATAACAGTAAAAAATTTTTTTATAACTATCAATATCGGGCGAACGTACTTTTATGGATTCGAGGACGATCTTCTAAAAGATGCACGCTTATTTAAATTGTTTGGAGTAGGTTCTACTGTATTGTCATTGCTCCTTACAAGATCGATTGATCTCATTAAGAATACTACCGATCTGGATTGTTTGCTCGGTCTGTTCTTAATTGGACCGGATAAACAGAAAAACGATCGATATCATTCTGTCAACAATGTTTACCAGCTTCGTTTTAAGCTGCAATTTTGACTTAATCCTATTGATACTTAACGTAATACACTATCTATATTATTAATGAATAAAACAGAACACGTGACAGAAGTGTCCTCCAAAGGAATGCGAGCAATTGATAAAGAATTCAATTAAAATTTATCATTACAGGAACAATTATTATTATTTCGATAATTGATTTCCAAATTGAGAAAACGTTAACGTTTATACACAAAGAAAATAATAATAATAATAATAATAATTAAAATATACTGGGTACAT
>NW_019389884.1:0-4044 GCF_000671375.1 Centruroides sculpturatus
TGCCAGCTAAAACACGTAAAAATAATATTAAAGTAGCCAAGACATAGCCAAATATTGTAGCGCCACATCACTAGAGGACATTTGAAATTTGCCGATTAGGACGGTCGGTTAACCGAGGTGTCGGTTAATCGGGGGTCGGATAATCGAGTCTCTACTGTATATCTTAAATATGACATAGATAACATTATCCAGTGGATATTCTTCATCATAGGTTAAACATGGGTTAATTTAAACTAATGCGTGTTATTTCTTCTCCCATCGTTTCCGGGAATTATGTGACAAAGGTTGTATTGTAATAATCGTTTCAAATTAGTATATTAATATGTTTCTCATCTATAATGACATTCAATTACAAGCATTATACTACATGTGTTACGAAAACAACAGTTTTCTTAATATTACATTAATAGAATTAACGAAATAATTACGGATATATAGAATGTATTACATTAAATTTTAAAAGTACAGTCGACCCCCCTATAAGATCATTGATTATTCCGTTTTATATGAATTCCATGTTGTACGAGTCACTTAGATTTTACAAATACACGTACCGGGCTGTGAACGGCTCACGTATTTGTAAAATTTAAGTGACTCGTACAACATGGAATTCATATAAAACGGAATAATCAATGATCTTATACGGGGGTCGACTGNTCCCTTGAAAGAAAAATATTCAAACTGCAACATATTTCTCTTAAAATCGCGGTTTTGAAGAAATTTTCTATTGACACTTCATATACCTCATATTAGTTACACCTGAATCAATTTCCGCTTGAAAACAATTGGATGAAGATAAAAGAGTGACAATAGTAACTCTTTGAATAGTTCAAGGGTAGAATTTAACAGATAAAACTTAAATGAGATCAATAAGTGTCTTTTTAAACATTTATAAGTAATTTAAAGCTTAATGCCACATGCTAAGAGGAAACAATTTAGAACCTCACATTTTAAAATTTCTTATTTGGTGGAGGTATTTTTCACCAAACATTCTAGCTTAGGACCACAAAAAAAAAACCTGGTTACACACATATAGTATATTGTTATTTTAAATCATTAAAAGTAATAACAAGAAATACAATATATTCCATACCGACTTATAAGCCGTTTAATTAATAAACACGATTAGATACTCAATAGGAAATTGAATTATTATAATAAAGTTATGATAGTTACACTATTGAATTGTGTAATTGCTATTGGTTTATTATACAGTATATTATGTTACGCGCCGTCGGTTTATTATATATTATTGATATATCTACACTTTCTCGTACTTCTTTTGTCACTTAATATTTGGGAATTTAAAATTTAATATCTTTTCAAAAAGTATTAGTTTCTAATATATTATATTGAAATTGCAATTTTCCCATTTTTATAATATTTGTAACTTTAGAGTCAATCTTTACATAAATAATATCGCAATTATAATATGTAAATGGATCCAAAGACATATATACTTAGCAGAGTTCGTCTCTGGTAACTAAAATAGCTGGTTTAAATAACATATCATTTTTCGATTTTTAAATAAGTGATTTTTTTCTAATTTTTTTGTTAAAAATAAATGTGCAGAGTGCAAAAAAATTATTTTAAGACTTGATTCGATACTCAAACGGCTACACATTGTATATTACAAGTGTGGAAAGTATTAAAATAGTTAAGAAATTAAATGTGAAATAAAATAGGCAACTCATTGTATGTTTAAGTGTGCATCTTATGTCTACATCTGACCTCTCATCCGTTACTTCGGGAGAGATGACTAAAATGAATATACGAATAAAGTTTAAAGTTTTTGCCATTTTGTTACATTGAGTTTATATTTAAGTATATTCGATTTTATTAATCTTAAAGGAAAATAATTGGTTGCTCATACGTTTTATATTTATTCCTCATATAAACCACAAGAAACATTCATGCAGCGAAACAAAACTTTAGGCATCTCATCTTAAAATATCCTATTCTAGAATGATTTTGAATATTAAAGCGTTTTGTATGGAGTTAAATCTATTAAGAATATTTAAAACTATTTACTGTAGAACAAATTCTCAAATTAAATTTTAATTATTAACTGTGGTGGAGGGTAGTTGACTTTGGATATACTGTATAATGGAACTAGCTTCATCTTGTATTTTTTCTGTATGGATATTATTCCCCCTCCTGGCATTAATTCCAGGAAATACTATAATTCAGATGAACTATAATCATATTTCTAACATCAGAGTGTAATACATATGAACAAAATACTATAAAAATTTTAAAAAAATGTAAATATCAATCGATTAAATATTATTTTATTTCTTTAAAGACTCATTTTGTGTTTAAATAATTTATTATATCATATTGTATATTATATTAAATCTATATCAATAAATTTATTGCAGATAGCTGAAATTTTGCATACATAAAGCCAAAATGGAAAACATACGTTTATTTATTTCGGTGATCTTTATTTTATTTTTTACACGTTCAATTTCCCAACAATTGAATATTACAGGTAACAGTTATAAATTTATTGTTTTGTCATAAAATCAGTTATTATGTCTATAATTTTCTATTATTTTCAGCATTATATAAATATTTCTAAAATATTAATATTATTTACTTTTTATATAAATGAACAATGACTAATTTTCCTATAAACAATGACTCAAAAATCAGTTAACCGTATGATATTTTGGTGGATCTGACGTTTTTACACATTGCTCCTCCAATAAAAGGCTGACGTTTAATATCGCTTTTAATTTGTGAATTTTTATCTGTTATTATTTGTCATTTTAATGAAATTTTTCTTCAAACCAATTTAATAAATACGTTATAAATGAAAAAAAAATATACAGAATTTTTAAAAAGTTAATATCCTAATAGAGCTGTATACATTTAATAATTATATAAATTATACTGTATATTGAAATTTTATATAGAGTTTAAAAATTTATGTTTAATTTTCTCTAAAATAATAGGTTACATTGCTAAATTATTTATTTATTTTTTCACATTCTTTAATAGATAATGTAGGAAACAATAAGAAGATAGTTTGTTACTACAGATATCAAGGAAATGAATCTCATCGATTGACTCCAGATCAAATAGATGTAAATTTATGTACTCACATTATAATAGGATTCGCTGGAGTACATAAATCACAAGTGTCCTATGATATCAAAAATATTCCAGGATATCGTTGGACAGTTTCATTAAAAGATAAAAATCCTAATTTAAAAATCATGCTGTCTTTAGGAGGCGGGGGAAACGAAGGAGGATTTACTGAGGCTGTTTCTTCAAAAGAAAATCGGGAAAAGTAAATATGACAAAGTTTTCCAATTATAAAATGTATTTATAATAATTGTAAATTTATTTTACAATTACAATTAATAATAGTTATTAATTAATACTTTTTACATTTAATTTTATATAAGGTATATATTTAATAAGTAATGTAACGATTATATTAATATAACAGAACAGTTATTTTTTTATTTATATATTTTTCTCTCCTTTTAGATTTATTGAATCAATGATTAAACTTTGCCGAGATGTTAAATTAGATGGAATCGATCTTGATTGGGAATTTCCTGTTTGGAGGCACTCCTTAGGTCGACAAAATCTTGCAGACAAAAAAAACTTGATATTGCTTCTGAAGGTTTAATTTTTCATTCTGTTTATTATAATATTGTATAGTCAAACTATAATTTAGCACCAGTATTTATTCATAAGCCAGTGGAATTGCAATTAAAATGAGTGAGAAGCTAAGCTAATGTACAGAATTTCAAATTATATTATATCGTAATGAGTTCACACCAGTTTGAATTTTATAGTTTGACAGACGTGTTGTTTAGTGACGACAAGATTATTTAAGATGCAAAATTATAACTTGAATTCGTTAATTCACAGTTACTGAAGGATTTTCTATTTAATATTTATGGTTAAGATCTATTCGCAAGTCTTTCATTGAAACTTTACACGAGTGGTATTATTTAGGAGGGTTTTACATTGAAATTTAACTGTACGTTTGCTTTAATTTCACTTAAATTAATTAAATTTTCA
>NW_019389885.1:0-3955 GCF_000671375.1 Centruroides sculpturatus
ATACAACACTCACAACTGACACATGCAGAAAATGTCACATCATGCCAGAAACTATACAACACATCACTTCTGGTTGCAAGCTCTTGGCACAGACAGATTATTTACACAGACACAATCAAGTAGCAAATATAATACACCAAGAGCTTGCAAAGAAACACAAACTGTAGACATTCACGAACTATACTACAAGTATATTCCACAGACAGTATTGGAAAACAACACGCACAAAATGTACTACGACAGAGCCATAATCACAGATAAAACAATTTACCACAACAGACCAGATATCACACTCATTGACAAACACAAGAAAATCACATATATTATAGACATATCTGTCCAAACACTCACAATGTACAAAACACATGCACTGAAAAAATTAGCAAGTACACAGAACTCGCCCAGGAAATAAGGCATCTGTGGAGAATGGAAAGGGTGCTTATTGTACCTGTTGTTCTCTCCTGTACATATGTGATACCACACACACTACACAAAAGCCTGGGAACATTACAATTGAGTAGAAATACATACATCACACTACAGAAGGCCACTATATTGAATACATGCCATATTGTTAGGAAATTCCTTAATACTGACACTGACACTGACACTGACACTGACACACACATTTAATTTTAGTTTTGTTTTGGTTGCTATGCCTTGACTCTGGTCTGGCATAGTACACAGCCATCGGTGTGAACTGAGTATAACTCACAAAACCCAACATAATAATAATAAGCACAGAGCCCAAATGGTTAGGAGTTGAAAGTTGAAATTTGGTAAACAGTTAGGGTACGTCATGAGAATGTACACTAAGAAAGGATTTTTCTTAATTTCCCCTATCGGGGAGAGGGAGAGGATTAAGGCTATTTTAGATACAATTTTTTTATTTTTAACTGTGTTTTAGTAAGGTATGCCATGAGAATGCACATTAAGAAGGGATTTTTGGAAATTCAACTCTCTGAGGATAAGGGAGGAGAGAGTTTGTTTTAATCAGTATAAAGTGTAAATAATGAAGGAGGAAACTAAATAGTGGCACATATAGTATACATTTTGGAAATTAATAAATATTTCGATCATATTCATTCTTTGAATAACCCCAAAACAATAAATCCAAAATAAATGAATTCGAACAAATATTTGAATTCGCTCCAAATTCAAAAAATTTGAAATATAATGTTTCAAACAAGTTTTTTTTTTTTTGATTTTAGAATTTAAAATTATTTTATTGAAGTAAGGTTATCATCAAGTAAGTTAATTTTCCATTATAATGAGAATTAATTTACTTGCCTGAGCAACACCAGGCTCATCTGCTAGTATATATTGTATATATATATATATATATTACTCTTTCAAATGTCCTGTAATTCTGTGTATACAAATTTAGAAAATAACAATCTCAGTTTGACTTTTGGAGTTTTTCCACCAAAAGTCAAACTGAGATTGTTTTGAAACATTTTTCTGAACACTGAGGATTTGAAACATTGTTCGAAAACAAAAAATGGTAGTCAATAATAGAGTAATATAGATGCAGATGAACCTATAGTGATTGGAGAACACAACAGACTGTTGTTTTTGAAGAAGAAATTATTAGACCAAATAGGATATCGAGAGAAAGCTATACACTTCCACTTAAATGAACTGCTCACATAAAGAGAAAGAAAGTCAAAGTAACATTAAAAGAAAACAATGAAATAAGCAAGATTGCAATATCTGCATCAAAGGCAAACCATTCGAACAAAGTATGTCACTAGCATATTAGCTACTTGATCTGGTGCATACAGATGCTTTTGGAACCAAATTGTTATCAAGATGCAGTGCAAAATAAAAAAAAAAGTACTTTTAATCTTCTTAGCATCATCATCACATCAGGTTTCATAAAGATCAAACTTATGATAAAAAATATATTTGATATTGAGATATTTTGTAACTTTGTGATAAAAAAAATTTGAAATGGAATGGTTTTTTTGTAGCAACTTGTTTATTATATTCAGTCAAGTCCACTTAACAGAGTTTCAGATAAGGGAGCAGTTGGTTAAAAGAGCACTCTCTCTTGTTCCAGATTTTCTTCCATGCTTTACATTAATGGGACTATCATTAAATGAGTACTATGTTGGCAGAATTTTTAGAGCAGTGGTGTGCATAAGGGAGCACTATATAAGGAAGATTTTGTAACAGTCTGTTCCCTTATATCTAATCTTACAAGACGTGGCACATGTTGACAGGGCTTTCTACACTCTGGTATTTGTTGAGATTTGGTTAAACTTTTCATTAGTCAGTTTTCTAATAAATGGCCAGCCAAAAGATTTCTTTCAGAATCATAGTGAACAAATTTTATTGGACATACCTTTTTAATACATAATTGCCTCTTGTATCATAAAATATATATAAATATTAATAAATAGTGAAAATCACATATATTCCCTCATCTCAAGGGAACAAGGCAAGAAGTGATTAGCAATCGGATTTCAGACAACACATGATCTTAGTTTAACATATTACTGTACTTATTTGTTTTCATACTGTACGCTCCATCAGAGAGCATTAAAAAATTTTGGAGCAAGGATGTTCACATCTGTTTAGCTAGGCCTCTCCTACTGTATTTCTGGGAAAAAGAAAAAGTAAAGTGACTGGTAAATATACTGTGTTTACTTATTATTCAATAGAGCTATAAAACTGATGATTTAAGAATGGAAACCAATATATAAGTATAACAAAGTTAAATGATAATGAATTTTAACATCTCCAAAAGTATTATAAAAGTTGCATAGAGCTCCTCTAATGTGAACAAGTGGAATAAAATCAAGATACATTTAACAACCCACTGGGTTATCTTGTTACTTCAGATAAGAGAGCATAATGCAGCAATCCTAAGGGTAACTCTCTTAAGTGAACTCAACTGTATCACTATGATTATTTTAATTGTCAAAATTCACTTTATATGGTGGTTTTGGGAAAAAATTGTGATGATACATGAATATGTCTGTGGTGAACAGAGAACTTTTCACATTCTCTAATGATATTCTTAATGAAGTTAGACAAAAGAAAAGTTGTCTGATAAGTTAGAAATTGCAATTCAGCATATACATCAAAATCAGTATATAACCACAGAACAGGCACATGTGCAGGATTTTTAAAAGGATAGGGGTTTATAAAACAATTTTTTTTATAATATAATTAATTTTTTTTTAGTTTTACAATATATATATTACTTTTCCAGCTATTGTAGAATATAACATAGGAAAAATATGGTGATTAGTCAAATTCTGACCCCCCTGTTTTTTTGCATTTCTCAATGTTTCATGTTTCAACACACTGGGTTTCCAAAAATGTAAAAAATTCCCCTAAAATATTGTGTGTGTTGTCATCTATTTTGCATTATATCTCAAGACTGGGTGAACCAGAAATTTTGAAACTTGGCAGGGTCTATATATGGGACATTGTTGCTATTAACTTTTGGTAATTAAAGGTCAATGGATGGGGAAATAGAGGGAGTCATATGACATATCTTGAGTGATATCAGACTTAATGAATATTATGCTTGTTATTGGCATTCATATTTTATTTTAAACTCATTGCTACTGTTAAAATTAAACCTTTTGCCTTTTTATAATAATTAATAATTTAAAAATTATTTTAAAATAAAATCTCATAACAGATGATGCCATACACAATGTTAACTTTGAGTTAGTATCTTAGTGTTTTTTTAAATAGAGAAGTTTATTATAATTCAATGACATTGCCCCTTTTAAGTTTTTGTTGTTGTTTAAATTTTATATTGTAATATAATTGAAAATTATTGGAAATCCTGATGGTTCCCTTAACCTTTTTCCTATTAGAGGGCTGGGAAAGTTGAGCAAGTTCTGGCTAGTTTATTTGTATCATCTTTTGTATTAAGTTTTACAATATAGGTTATATAGGCCTTTTTGTATTAATTTTTTTATTTAGTTATTTA
>NW_019389886.1:0-1501 GCF_000671375.1 Centruroides sculpturatus
TATTATTATTATTTTAGTAAAATATAAGAACATTTGTGATTCTTTTTAAGTTTATTAGCTTCTACTAAACCAAATATTTAGCTACAAACTTATTAGAGTGCGGAAAACTTAGCTCAGGTATTTAGAAATACAGAGATAATCTGTGGTCTTGACAGGCGAGTAGAGCGCTAAGCTGTGAATTTGGACTGGTGCTTTTACAAAGTATAATTTTTTTTATCATTATTCAAAATTTATTTATCTAATTGTAATATTCTTCGAGAGAGGGCAGCACTTTGTTGAGTATTATTTTTTTATCATCATCATTACTTTCATAAAAAAAATAGGATTTAATTCGAATAAGAAATAAAATTTTATTCCAGGATTTCTCCTTATTTTATTTAAATTTTATTTTGAATAATAATTATATAATGATTCTATCAATAGTCTTTTTTTGTTTTTTTTTGTTATTTGTATACATCTGTTTGATGTTTAAAATAAATCTTAATTTTTTACAAACATATTATTATGTATTATTATTATTATATGTTTTTTAATGTGATTTTTGACTTTTTCTGACAAATTGCCACTATGTGACTGTTCTTTCAGCTGCCTTACCTAGCAATAATTGATGTACGCAAGGGTACGGAATTTAAAGACTTAATTATTATGAAATTAATAATATAATAATCAAAATCTGTCTGTTTATGGTGTTTGTTTTTTCTTTCTCAACAGATGGCGCTACTTCATAACTAGTCGTATTATTTATTTATTTATTATGTTATTATTTTAATATTATTATGTCGTTATTAGTAATATTTTATTTATTTATTTATAAGCGTGGTACATCAATATCGATTCCCTATTAATCCTGTTATTTTTGCCCAGTCCAATGTCAGTGACGTCATTTACCTTAAGTTGCACTGTATTTTTAAATTTTAAATTAAATAACGTTCCGTTGTGACACGTAACGTTCTATTATCCAATCGGAAGTAACGATCTAACAAACCTAATATTTAAAATATATTATCGTGCATCAATTAAGTTCCGATGGATAGTAATGGATACTTAATTTGTAGAAATATTTGCCACTTTTCTTGAATTTCTTTAAATCTCTGCTCTTCCCAATTCTAGTGGCGGATGGTCGAGCGGTAAAGATGCAGCCTACCGCTCTGGGGAATCCGGGATCGAAAAATCCCCAGGAATTTTTCGGGGGTGGTCCGTCCGGATTTGTCGGGCCCCATCCCTCACACCCGGCCGCCCCATTGTGGGCCTGGCCGAACCCATAATGGACCTGCTAAAAGAGGCCCTCTTAGTGCCCACAGAGCAGAAAGAGTTTAAAAAAAAAGAAGGGACTCGACATATCCGGAAGGACCTCCCCGAAAATAAAAATTCTTCGGGTTTTATCCAGCAAGCAATAAATACAGTACATGTACCAAAACATTTTTACAACATTATGAAATATTTTAATCTATATATAGATATATTTAAATGAAATATTTTAATCTATATATATATAAAGAAC
>NW_019389886.1:3293-4253 GCF_000671375.1 Centruroides sculpturatus
CTATGCTATAAACAAAAAATTGTAGGATTACTTACCGAGTGTGCACCGTTCGACGACGCCATTGCTTAAGCTTGTTTTCGTCGTGGAGCGGCGCATCGAACGGCGGGCGCGTGTTTCCTGATAAATTATTTTTCTGCGAAAAATTTGCTGAACTTTGGAGACATTATTAATATAAATATAATTTTTATGGCCGTTAAATAATAAATGGTTTTTAGTAGGTCCGCTGCTCGTTTAAACTCAACGGTTTGTGCAATATCCGCTATTGGTCTAGATTCGACCAATCCTGTAGCGGCACGAGTGGACGATGACGTTTTACAGTATTATACGAATACGGTCGCAATTTTTTCGCCGCTATATACGAATCCGCATTATATGAACCCGTTTTATAGGGGTCTACTGTAATTTTAAAAAAATTATATTATATTCACTTAATTATTGCGACAATGATATAGCGCGAAATAGACTCGCTATATCATTGTTGCAGTAATACGATAAGGCAAGTGCTAAGTGCGTCTGCGACAGGTAGCACATAGCACTTGCCTTCGTGGAATCGAAAGTGGTAACCTGTGAAAAGTCTGTAAGTATTTAATTTTCCACTTCTAACAACTCGGGTTTTTCATTTCCGCAGATCTTTCATGAGTCGCGTTGCCGTAACCAAATAAACTAAACTAATTCTATCGAGCGATTATTTATTGTGATATCGTCACTATGCTGGGCTGCAATTTTTCGTTACATTGTTCTCAATTCTTTTAGTGGTGTCTTGCCCCTGTACATCATACTGTTCCTGTTAGCAATAGAGTAGTGCCGGTTATCCATCTAACTCCGTTCAGGGAAAACTTTTGAATTGAAGTAACGTGACTTAAGGTTTGAATCGGAAGTTCGTATATAGTTAATCTGGACCTCCAGTAGCCGTGTAAGCAGGACTAAACTTAGACTTAGCTATAACATATAACAGACCTT
>NW_019389887.1:0-4003 GCF_000671375.1 Centruroides sculpturatus
GAGGTGCCTTCCTAGAGGTCTTTTTAAGGGTAAATGACCCCTATTCAGGCGTTACAGACGTGGGGAAAACCCGGAAAACTCCACGTGGCTAGCCTGTTATGGCGAGGCATGAACCCTTGACCGAACTCCCACTGTTTAGGGAAAAGAACCTCTTGCCACTGGTAAGCCTTCAAGTCTACGTAAGTTATTACATGAGAATTTAATGACAGAACTTAATATTTACCGAATAATTAAGTATTCATTATTGTTTATCAAATAATGCTAAAGTTTTGAGATGTTTAAAATTCCTAATTTTAATAATTCAAACTTCTAATAATAAAGTTTTCATTGTACTTCGACATGTAAATATTTCAAAACAAAACTTGAATTTTCACAACTGTTTCTGTATAAAATTATTAAAATTATTCAATTTTTAAAAAAATTTATTTAATTTAAATTATATGCTTTCGATCTCAAATTAGTAATTGCTAGCGCCTGTAAATCATGCTTTTCCTGATAACAACAGAATCGTGCAGGTCAGCCGGGTAACCCTGTTTTGGGAAAATTCTTAAAAATAAAATCACGTAACTTCCGGTTTAGACCGGAAATTCGTATATAGTGTTAATCGAGACCTCCTGTACCTAATCTTTTCATACCTGATCTTGATTTTCATGTGTTTAATTCCGTTCTCGAAATTAACGAAAGATGCCAGACAATAAGAGTGGGAAATGTTTTGTGCTGCAATTAGAAACATTTAATTATATATATATATATAATATAATATAGATTTTATATTATTAATATTTTTATTTAACGATGTAAAATTCATATCGTAATGTTGACAATTGCTGCTTGGAAAAATAGAAGCTTGGGAGAAGAAATAGAAAATTTTAGATAAGAGAAAGTGTTTGGTTGAATAAGATATAGCAATGTTAGATGAAAGTCTCCAACATCACAGGCTTAACTTGATTATAACCATGCCAATATATGTGTTCTGTTTACCGTTATCCTTATTACTTATGAAATAACATCTAACTGGATTAAAGAAAAGAGAGCAAACCAAAGTATATAATATTAAAAATATAAAGTTTTTATACTCAGATATAATATTAAATTCCCTTAAAAATTTTAAAAAATATAAGTTTACGTTTAATAAATATTTAATATAAAATTTTATTAGTTATAATCTAAATATTGAATGCTTTTGTATATGAATTTCATTTTTTTAATAAGAGAATTATATAAATACCAGTGTATAAATTTATTTTTAAGCATTATAAGAATTTCTAATTGTAATACAGTCGACCCTCCCCCTATAACACTGTTGATTTTTCCGTTTTATATGAATTCCGTGTTGTACGAGTCACTTAGATTTTACAAATACGTGTGCCGGGCTGTGAACGGCTCACGTGTTTGTAAAATCTAAGTGACTCCTACAACATGGAATTCATATAAAACGGAAAAATCAACAGTGTTATAGGGGGGNGAATAAATAGAAATTAACAATAAAATTTAAATAAATTTTTACAGTTTATATTTAAAAAGTAGTAAGAATATCTCTTTTATTCCTCCCCTCCTCTAGGCACTAACAGGGCCTTCTTTCCATGCCCATTATGAGTTCAGCCAGACCCATACCTAGCAATTGCGAGTGGATAAAGCCAATAGACACTGGTCACCGGTTCGATTAGACCAACATTGGTCACGTGTCGGATTTCTTCACGTGTCTAGCACCTAAATACAAGCTCTTCCCTTGTAGAAAGTCCTCTCCAAAGACTGAATTATTCATGACGTTTCAACATCTAAACATTTACATTTTTTTCTCTTATTATTTCTTCTTAAAATCAGAGTAATAGCAATGGAACACATGGCGATCTGCCAAGGTATTGTGCCCTTATAATGTATATTCAATATCTTTTTGAGTTTTAATAAATCGAGGAAGAGCTTAAAACACTTCTTTAACTATACATTTTAGTTTCTTTTCATATAATGAGAATTACATTTATTTACACGGTAAAAAATTAAACCCACGACTAATGTTTAGTGGTTTTATCCACTGAACACTGGACGTGGGTTCAATTATTAATACGTTAACATCTACATAATAGATTAGTGTAAGAATTTATAAAAGTAAAAGTGCTTTGGGAATGTCAAATTCTATATTTTGGAACAAAAATATTGTCAATAAAACAAGAAAACTTATATAACACGTTACTGAAAAGCATTATTCTCTTCGAAACTCAGACAAGAGTGACAATTATTGGAAGTGGAAATAGGTTTCTGGCTAAATCAGCAGAAAAATCAAGAAGTAAAAAGAATAAAAAAGAATGTAATATGACATATTATGAAAGTGTTAAAGAATATTAAAGTGGGGTTGGGTTGTATGGCACGTATAAAGAATGGAGATCCAAAAACAGGAAGAATTAATCCTGAGAAAAAAACGAAGACCCTTTGAAAGAATATTTGACAGTAGGAATTAAAAGAATTAAGAATGAAAGTGATTTGGAGAGAATAAAAAAAGATAAGAAGGAACAGGGATAATGAAGACCACTAGATTAAGTGGTAGGCGTTATAATAGAGAAAAACCTAAATGTCAGAAAAATTTATCATCTGAATAAAATTAAATAACAGTTAATTCCCAGGCTTGCGTTTATAACAAAAATCTTTTAGCTACTTTTTCCAATAAATATAAAATGCAAGAAGGAAATATGTTAATGTACATTTTAATTCAATTATTAACCTTCTTGATCTTTTCTGGCTCTTTGATAGTGTGAGAACCGAGGGGGTGTAGGGCGGTAAGCAGAGTTGAGCCGTCAGCTCAACCCTGCTTACCGGCTTCTCGTCAGGGGATGGCTAAACGGAAGTCAGGCTATTATTTATATATTTATAACGCAAATCACGCTATTTTAATTCAAAAAATTTTTCCTGAACGAAATTTAGATGATCGGCATGAGTTTGCTTAACAGGAAAAGTATGATGTACAGGGGCAAGATGCTACTAAAATTGAGAGCATTGTGTGGAAATCTGCAACCCCTGTAATTGTGACCATGTCAATAAATAATAGTCCATTTCATTTATTGATTTGTATATCAAAGTTTACAGCTACATCTTTGAAATTTCCATATAGAAAAGTTTTCTCGTAAAAATCTTTATCTTCCAAATCATATTTTTTTTCTTCCATTTGCTTCACGCTATTTTATGAATTCTTGTTATTTTTGCAGATCGTATATTCACTATTTTGTTGTAAACCTTTCCTTTGAAGTAAGTAACAAGTCCATGAAAATAGCAAAACTTTGTAGATAAAAACAAAGTAAATTGAAAAACAATTTTATAAGTTACAAAAAGTAAAATCGTCATTAAGTTTAAGGGGAAATTAAGGGGATTGTGTACTCGAGATATACACAATTCCCTTAATTTCCCTATTCCTTCTACCTTTAATCATTAAAATTTAATAAAATCAATCTCCTTAATAAACAAATCTCCCTGCAAAATTTCAAAAATATTCGACAAATAACACAGAAGTTATTAAGCATTAAGTGGGTAAACAAAATCGTTTCCCCTCCCCCATATATTAACATCTATAAGTACAGAAAACCTCCAATGTTTTTATATTTCTCGACGTTTTAAGGGCCTCTGAGTCCAAAAATGTAAAAATCTTCGGAGTCATTTTCTGAACAATGGTCATACTTTCCCTCTGTTATATATAACAGACCGGGCATGTAAAAACTCTTCTTCTAACCCAACTTATCACAATTGTTAGTGATTTCAGAGTAATTTGTCATTGTAAATTCCCCTGTTAATGAATTACCTAGAAATTCACTAATGTAAAAATCTTAATATTAAACATTTTGTCTACTATTTTAGAGCTTTTAATGTAATAAAACTACTTCGTGACTTCTCTCTTTAAATAAAAACTGTTTTTCAAGTGTTCTCTTCTTTTGACATTTGGCACTACAAAAACATAAATTAAGTTGTTTTCACATGGATTTTTTATGTAAATCTGTTGAATTTTTTAATTTATTATTAT
>NW_019389888.1:0-3902 GCF_000671375.1 Centruroides sculpturatus
TAAATCAAATGGAAATGAATGTTCTATGATTTGAATGAAATTTGTTTATTAATAAAAAAGCATTCGCTTATAGAATAATGTATTTATTAAATATCTTGTGACACAAAAATGAAAATAATAATACTTTTAAATAAATAAATAAATTATAATTAAAACATTTACTTTCATATGTCATGTAAGCATATGAAAAACAAAATTTTGAAGATTCATGATAGCAAGTAACTTTGTACACTAACTCATAAGTAATATACACGGTATAAAGATCTATATAATATACCATTCCTATAATTTATGACTTGGATCAAGAGCTTAGTAATTTATTATACAAATCAATATAAATGAATAGAAATATAAATATTAAATTACATAGTGCTATAAATATTTTAAAAATATTTAAGTTCATTAATTAAAAATGTATTGATTTTAATGATAAATTTATTTATCACATTAATATATTTAGCAATACTTTAAATTAAAATTTTTGTATTAAATTTTATCATTTTTATGATCTAACATATAAAAATGCAGTCCTATGTTATATTAACAATTTTTATAAAATATTTTAAACATCCAATAAATTTTTTTTTATCAATAATAGTTTAATTATATTTGAAAATCAAGAGATTGTAAAGATAATTATTTTTATGGAATGTTTCTCTGAATATATAGTAGAATTGATAAGCAAATTAGAGTTAAAGACTGCATCAAACCAAATGTAATTTCAATAATGACTCGATACTTTAAATTTTTCAATCAGATCATTTACTATTTTAGATAAATGATATATAAATAAATATCTTATTTCATCAGTATTTAGTAAAATATAAATATAGTATATATAGTATAAGGAATATAGAAATAAATATAAATTTTTTAAATTATACCTATACTATCCTCATAATATTCTTGCACTTGATATATTATGCAATGTATAATCATTCAACTATTTTCAATTATTACAGTCAAGTCCAATTAATAGAGCATTGTTTTAGGAAGATAAGGGAGAAGTTTGCTTAAGCAAACACCTTCCAATGTTCCCAACTTTCTCCTTTATATTTCATATTGTGGGACTCCTGTTAACAAAGCATTGGATAGTACAGCAGTCCATTTAAACAAGTGCCATGTCAGCAGCATTTTTAAACTTTTGAAATCTGCATAGGGGAGCAAGCACTATAGAGGATTGAGTCAGTTATTCTGGACACTTTCTAAGCTCTGTAGATGTTTCCTACACCATTCCATCAGTATTGGTTTCGTCCAATGTGCTTCTTTCAAGTCAGAACTATTGTGCTGTAGTGAAGTTTCTACTGCAGAAACTGTTGCAGAGATTCAAGAGGAATTTCATTCCACACCTCCTGACATAGTTTCCACAGTCCTGCAACAATTTTAGGAGAATATCCGTCTGAGAGACTACTTTTTAATAAGCCAAACCTGTATACATTCATGAGTGAGGCATCTGGGGATTTGACAAAGATTGGTAAAAAAAAAAAAAAAAAAGACTTACTATACTGGAAAGATTACACTTGGCATTAGAAAATCCACAGGTGTACCCTTCACAAAATGTTGTCATTTTTGTCGTCATACTTATGATGATTATGGTATTTTTCAATAAAACTGACAACAGAATATTCTAAAATGATGGCTGATTCTAACATGCATATGCACTTACTATTTGTGAAAAAACTGTCCAATATTAACTGACTCAACCTCTGTATTCTAAGNATATTTCTACTTTTAATCACTAAATTTTGTGTTAATTATTATAAAATTTTTAAAAACAGTGAAATATATAAATTATGTGTATTGGGGGTATTAATTTATTTGTGATTATCATTACCATATTTACTCCTATATAAGACGAGGTTTTTAATCATTTATCATAGCTTCAAATTCCTAGGTCATCCTATACATGCGAGCGAAAGATTCTTTGCGTTTTTGCAAATTTTTTTTGTGAACCGTGTATTCGCATTTTTTACTGGATGCTTACCCACTTGCATTTAAAAACATAAGTATTTTATCTGGGTCATTTGAATCACTCTTGTATATTGTCAGGAGTAAAGATGAATAGCAATAAGAAAAGCAAAGCTTTTAAATTGAATTCCAGATTGAAATTCCAAAATCACACAGGTGCCTGATATAAGTTTTAATCCATTCCAACATAAAAACAGATGATTATTCGAAAATTAGAATTCGGAAAACTCATAAGTGTAATTGACAGAGAGTGGATTTAACTGTTAAGAATTGGCAAAAAAAGATTCCAGATTGTCCAGCTTTATATGAACAAACTATGTTGTTGATTTTACAAGATTTTTCCTTAAAGTTTAAAATGCCAGTAATTTTTGGGGACAATGTGTGCATTTAAGTTCATTCCATAGTTTACTTGTGATTAAATGAAATAAAATTAGAATCGTATTAAAAAATCTAATTTTTTAAATTTTGATCTTTAAAGGTGAATATACTGTATTTACTCGCATGTAGGATAAGGTGTGAACCTTATCCTACATGCGAGTAAATACAGTATATTCAGAAGGTTTTAATTAGCATTTAATTAATATATATACATATATATTATTAATATTAATCACAACAAATAAACATTTAGAAATAAAAATAACCATCTGACAGAACTTTTAAAAATATACTTTTGGTAAAACATTACACAATTAACAAACTTTAATTGTAATATCTTAAATTATTTTGGTTCAATGTCACGACTGGGTGAATTCATAGACACTTGGCAATTTTCATGATCAACTTTCTATTTCAGAACTTTATTTGTCGAGACGCGTTTCAGGCTTTAGCCTCTCTTCGGTCGGCATTATATCCTGGAATAACATATATGACAATCAAAAATACCATTACATCTCGGAATAACATATATACGACAACCGAAATACATCTAGTTTAGTTGAGGTGTTTTTGCAGGTAGATTATATCTTATTCTTACACCAGACAGGTTTCAACACATACAATCTTAAATTATCGTAACAAAGTTTAAATAATGTCATGTAATCATAAAATTCTATATCAAAAATTGATACAATATATATAAATAAGTGTAAATAAAACATTTGAACATGCATAACTATCACAAAAAATTCTACACTATCCTATTTAACATTTATTATCAAAGAAACAATTTAGGCTTTTAACAAATGACATTTGAGAAAAAAAAAAACCATTGCAAAGGCACAAATTATAATGTATTTCTATTTTATTTATTAGCAAATTTATAAATTTAAATAAATTTTTTAAAGCTTCATAGTTTTATAATTATAGTATAATAAATTCAAGAGTTTTTGTAATTGGTAAATCTATTAACAAGCCTCTATAGCAGTCAAGAACATGATTTGTAAGTCTTCTTCAACTATAAATTGTATTTATGAATATTAAGAATTTATTTTCAAAACATTTATAAAAATGTATATATTTTGTTTCCTCTTTTCTATTTATTTTATCAGTGACTACAAAACCAAATGAACTAACTGCTCATTCATTTCTATGATCTAGCATATATTAAATGGACAGCTCTTAGTACAGTAGCAGTCATTGTTTACAAAACAACATAAATACTAATCCAATACCATATTACTTATCTATAGTATTTAAGTATTTAAACAGAAGCTAATCATTAATCAGAAACTACTAATTAGAAGTCTATCTCTTTTTCTCTTACTCAATACTATAATTATATCGTACAAAAACATCTCATATATTTATTTTAAAATATCAAAATTCTAAAATTATGAATGTACAAGTAAGTTCTTGATTTAATAAACTAATTGGGGAAGAGGGATATCAACTATTGCCAAAAGTACATTAAATCAAATGTATTTTAAAACATACAGTATATTAATAGCAAACTTACAATATACATAATGTATTAAAATGCTATTATAATGTAT
>NW_019389889.1:0-5004 GCF_000671375.1 Centruroides sculpturatus
TAGTCATTCTTCTACGTTAATTAAGTTAATTTCGTTAAAACAGTTAATGCTTAACTAACCTTTATTTAAGTCTAGTGTTATATTAATAAAGATTTTAAAATCACATCAGGTTTTTTTTTTTAATATTTAACAACTAAGCTTTTCCTTAATTAATTTACAAGTTTTAACTGTAAAAGAAAATTGAATATCACCCGCATTCATAACAGTTTGTAAATACACACCGAATATTATGCGCACTCATGCATAAAATGAGGTTTAATTATTAGTGTATTAGAAAGAAAATATTTAATTTCTTGAAAGATTTATAAGGAAAGCGTAATGCTTAAAAATATTTAATATTTCCTCAAACATTTCTAAAAATAATAAATTTAATTATCTCAAATTCAACTCTATAACAAAGCTATACTGTACATAAAATTAATTGAGGAAGATATAAAATAAATAGAAAAACTTTACTTTAAAGATGGAATAAGATGATAAACAACTGTTCTAATTTAAATATTCTAACTTTATATAGAGCTATACGAATATATATTATTTTTGGATACACTTTGTTAATTAACGGAATTATTATTTTTCAGCTTCCATTGCCATTTTATTTATAATCATCTTTTTGATAACTTTTTGTAATTTAATTCTGTTACAATATATCTTTTATTATAGACAGAGATGACAAGGTTTATGCACTTTCTTTTTTGCGAATCTTCTCCTACACGAAATGCAGGATCTTAAAGGAAAAAAAAAGAGGAGTCTTCTTCTTTAACAAGCAAAATATATTTATGAATTACATGCTAAATATATTAATATTGCCGATTTAAAATAAAATTTTACTTTCAACACAGCTGACATTCGACACTTATTTTCATTTAATTTCAATGAAATATTACTGTTAATAATTTTATTTAAAGAAAAATAAAATTATTAAAAAGTAATCTTTATCTTAATTATTTTGCTTGTTAAATAGCTTACATACTAATTGTTCATTATATTAATAATTGTTTATAATGAATAATATTAACAATTTACACAAAATACTTTTTACACTTGATTACTTTTATTATATAAAATTTTCGCATTGTTTTACGGGCGTTTTCAGAACAATATCTATTGAAAAATTATAAAATTTTCTATTAAAATATTACGTAAAATATAGTTAATCCAAATTATAATTTATTTTT
This sequence comes from Centruroides sculpturatus, assembly GCF_000671375.1. Classification (NCBI taxonomy): domain Eukaryota; kingdom Metazoa; phylum Arthropoda; class Arachnida; order Scorpiones; family Buthidae; genus Centruroides; species Centruroides sculpturatus. Next base: position 1,179 of record NW_019389889.1, read on the forward strand.
TTCCTGACCAAAATCTGTCCCAAAGAAAAGAAAGATCGTGCTTTCTATATTAAAAATGTAGTCTAATTGTTTCAGTTTAAACGGAAGCTTTGCTATTCTGAAATATTAACTAAACAACAGATTCGTACCTTTATTTAAATACAGAAATTACAGCGTTAAAATCTATCTAGAGCATTAGTGTACTATTAATTTCCGGAAAAAATATGAAATAAATCCGAACATAATTTGTAGAAAATTGATAGAAAATGATGAATTTTCTATGAAATAGAAATAATAAGAAAAAACAAGACAAGAGGAACGTAGAAACAATCACAAATATTATTGAATTAGACAAACCGTCCACATAGAAAAAGCAATCGCTTGGCGAACGAGTGGTGAAGACATCTTTTGAAGAGATCGACGTCGCATCGATGGAAGGAAATAGAGTAAAAGATACATGGTTGACATCGAGAACTTTGTTGAGTACAGCAAAAATCAATCGAAAACATCACACTTAACGTTTCATGGCATCTGCATCAACCAGAGAAAAAGTCTTGTCATTCGTTTGTAGAATTGAAGTTTATTTAGCGATATATCTTTCGAAAAGCATCTTGTTTTACTTTTATGTTGAAAACATAAGAATTAAATTAGGAGAATACGTTTGAGATAATAAGATTCGTTATGCTACTTCCTTACTTAATTATAAGTAAAACAAAATACTTAAAGTTTGAAGATTTTATGCTGAATAGTTTAAGATAATTTGTAAAATTACTTTAAAAATTTTATTTTTTAACGAATTTCTACAATAAAAAATCATGTTAAATAAAAATAAAATTAGTTTATTTATTTTTTTTATATTATGAATAAAATTGTCATTTCTTANATTTACAACCATATATCTATTTTTATAATATACACATTTAGAATACAGAATGGTATACAAATGACATCACAAAATATAATCTAAGTTTCTTAATTAAAAGAATGACTATTCTATAATATTATAAGATATCAGATAAGATCAGATATATATTATTTTAACTTTTCTAAGAAACTAAATCTATCTTAAATAAATTATATTCGAAATAATTTCGTTAAAATCATATAAAGTTATAAATATCAATTAGTAAATATTTTGTAAAATAATCATAAATAAAGTGGATTTCTTATTTTGTGAAAAATCAATATATATTTCGCAATACATAAAAAATACATTGATATTTCAGACAATTTAGAAAATCAAAAAACAAAACAAGAAAAAAAATCATTTTGAAGTGAAATAAGTAATATATTTTGTATGTAAAATAATTACTAGAACTAAATTACAGTGTTTCTTTTATGTTGAAACGACTGATCACTTGATGTGAAAGATTCTTATGAAATTGCTCGAAGGTTATTGATGACCAGTCTATCTTTTTAACATTAATCATTTTTCCATTCACCGATATCCTTCTGTGGTATCATCATCTTTCAACAAACCTCTTATATTTTAAATAATTCAGAAAAACTAAAGTTATAGTTATAGATCGTAGAATAAATTTTATATACACGCTTCTAAAATTAATTCGAAATTACTTAATAGAATTTAGCAAAGTTATTTAAATTTATATCGGTTTTCGAAATTTCCCGTTTATCTCTTCTCGTAAATCCATTTTCTTAAAATAAAATATAATAAAAAATTTTACTTTAGGCATTCTCGTGTAATTAAAATTATTCTGATGAAAACCGTATCTGAGATTAAAAATTCTTTTCCAATTTGACATATTCATCCAATAATTTCCTGCAAATTATTAAATTTAGTTTTACTTAACACATCTATAAAATACAATTTTAAATTACTTTTTTTATATCGATTCCTTAATTTAATAATAATCTTAACATCTACAGATAATAATAAATCTTATTCAATTCTATTAATCCTTTCAAAAATATAGTAAATTACAGTACTATCTTATAAAAAAGTTTATATTGAAAAATTAATTAAAAGTAAAAGCTTTGATAACTTTTTCTTATTATAAATTAAAATTTAATATAATTTTTTTAGAAGATAAATGATATATTTAATTTTAGTTAATTATTTTACAAGATGTATTATTTTAGTTAAAATATTCATATCTTTCTCCATATCTTTACTAAATAAAAAGGAATTTCAAGAACTCTTCATCATCTATTTACCCAGTCATCTAGTATTAAATTTTTCTAACATTATTAATAAAATTGATTTTATTAATAATCACTAAAATATATCTACTTTATAAAAATTTTATTTAAAAATTTCTTTTCTCTTCTGCAATTACATCAATTATTCTTTCTTACAACGCTAAATTAAAATTATAATATTGTAGTTTACGTATATTATAGATTAGAATTTTATAACATGACATTAACGATTTCTCTTTGAAAGTTGAATAATAATTTTTCTTAATATTGTTCATTCAAATTAATTTTTCTTAATATAAGAATTAATAATAATATTGGATTATTATATAAAGTACAAAAAAGGAGGTTTATGATTTTGTTTAAATCTTACAAATGAAAGTTTCTATTTCCTTATTAAACTTAAATATTAATTCTAAGGTATTTTTAACTTTAAAATAGCTGAGAGAAATATTAATAAGTTAAAGACTAATATGAAAAGTTTATCATTAATGAAATTATGTATGATGCGCTAAAGAATTTGTACATTTTTCCATTTGGACTGTATTAAACTAAATTTAACTGTCAAAGATTTTTTTATCATTAATTTTAAAAAATATAAATCATCCAAAAGAAAGATAAATTATAAATGATAAGAATTCATTTTTTTTAATTTAACAATTCAAATATTAATTTATCTAAATCTAGAAATAAAATTAGGAATGTTTCAACGATAATGAGTATTTTTCCTCAGTTTTCATTATTCTCAATGAAATAGTCATTTATTTATTTTAACGAATATAATTTATTACCAGTTAAACTTTTCCAAGTACTTAGTTCATTATATATATTTGCAATAGCTTCATAAAAAGATGTAAGTAGCAAGACTTTTATTGTTAATACTATAATTCTATTAACTGTTCAAGAGGAAGAAAAGAAAACTATTTATACTCCTTATTGATATTAATAAAACTTGGCTGAACAAAATGAAATTTTCATGTGAATATCATTGTATATCAGACTAGTTAATAGTTTCAATAAGTTAATAACAGAAGTATTTTGTATAAATTATAATAATTTTTTAAATAAAATTTGTAAAAATTTTTTTAAATAAAAAAAATACTCTAAAACTAAAAACGAATGTTTCTTAAAATGAATAAAGTAGAGGAGAAGGTGGTATTATGGAACCCCAATTACATTTCAGTGAATTGTAAACAAGGTATCATAACTACACCCACATTTTTTGTGCTAAAAGTACTGGTAACTTGTAAACTAAATGTTCCTAATNGTTCCATAATACCCGCAGTGTTCCATAATACCACCTTCTCCTCTATATTGTTGTAAGTGAAGGTTTTCATCTTTCATAAAAATACTCGTAACTGCTCCTTGAAGACAATATTTTTCACACACTTATAGATAATGAATCGGTTATATATAGCATATTTATTATTTATAAGTACTTGATGAAAGTAATTAATAATATTATCAATGAAACTGAGATCATATCTTTGTTTTGATAATATACAAATAATGCTACAGTCTCCATTAAATAGCAAGGTGCATTAATGTAAAGATAAATAAATAGATGAATTAGATAGAATTTTATATGGGATTTCATTAATTATAGAGATTTAATTTATAGATCTGTCAGTTATAGAAAATTGCATAAAGCAAAATTCAAAGTAGTAAGAAATATTTTATTTTTTGAAAA
>NW_019389890.1:0-3900 GCF_000671375.1 Centruroides sculpturatus
AAAATTAAAAACTTAGCAACTTTTTTTAATGAGTCTAGAAAATTTTGAATTGTTAACATATGAGTTTTCTTTTAAATTAAAAAACTTACTGTTGCCAAACAATCTGCTGGATTATCCATTGAGCTACTTTAAGACTATTAAATAATTGAATATAAATCAATGATACGGTTAAAGAAAGGCAGTTATGCTACCATATTATGGTAAATTTAATAATTAGAAATAAACTAGTTATGTAACACTGTATCAGCATGGTAGTCGGAGCGAGGCTGTTTAGACTCATGGATGTGGATCATTAATAAACTGAAGAACTGAACTCAATTTGTCCAGATGTATGCTATAATACAACTGACTGAAACAGTTCAAGTTTGTATTTAGATAAAAGTTTGAAAAATGTGCTGTTTTGAAAATGAAATGGTTAAAAAATATATATATTTTTTTTTTAACAAAATATATATATTTTTTTTTTAACAAAATGTTCATAATCTTCTTCTACTTCTATTAATTAAAATATTAGCTGTTCTATTAATATAATTATTGATTAGAATTTAAAATTTTTTGGGATATTCCAAATATGAGAGATAAGTCTCTCAAAAGTGCTTAATAGTATTTAAATTTCTTAGGTATATGCCTGAAGTCTTTTGTCATGACTGAAGTCCAAGCATACAGTCTACAAAATTAAAATATCTCCTTAATGATTGTTAAGTTTTTAAAAATTTTTAAAATATATTTCACATCCTAACTTCAACATAATTTATACATTACTTATTCTTTATAATAGTTCTCTCTGATTTAATCTTCATAAATAAATAACTATAATTTGTGTGTTAGCTGAAGTTAAGGAAAAATATTCAAAAGTGTTACAAATATTTAAGTGTTTTAGCTCTTTAATAACAGTTTAATTTTCTTATAATTTTTTAAATAAAACTTAAAAGTATATATAGTTCCAAGAAAAATTCAAAACTCAGACGAAACTTTTTCTTCCAAATTTTTTCATATTTATATCTTCAGTATATATTGTTTAAATTTTTAAAATTGACTAGAACTAAAAAATAAAAAACATTCATATATCAAATTGTTATATACTGAAGATATAATAAATTTAGAGAAAGTTTTTGAAAAAAAAATTCTGTCTGGGTCATTCTTTCTTTGGATGGACATGTGGTTTATATATTAGGCTTTATATTTTAAGTGCTTCTTGTTTATAACAATTTAACTTAGTGAGTTAGTTTACAAATAACGGAGTACTAATTCTAGTTTTATTAGTATTTTTGCATCAATTAATCTACAATTTTATCAAGTGAAGTCCTTAGTATGCATATTGTTAAAGCAGCATGCTAAAAAAACATCAACTTATTTTTTTATCTAATAAAATGATTTTATATTAAAAAATATTAATAAATTTTTTTCAACAGGGGTGGTAATTTTATATAAAAAAAAATATTGTTTTGAATTATATTATCTTGCCATCAAATTCGTGCCTTGCCTGATGACAGCAGACCAGAAACATCGAATTCAAGTCTGTCGGGAAGTGTTTGATCAAGCTGAAGAGGATGAAACCTTGTCCAGGATCATAACTGGTGATGAGTCATGGGTTTGTGGATATGACATCGAAACAAAAGTGCAATCTTCACAATGGGTGAGTGAACTATCCCCCACACCCCAAAAAAGCTTAAGTTCGTTCAAATGTTAAGGTAATGTTGAATGTTTTTTTTTCAATGCAAAGGGGGTTGTGCATCATGAATACCTACCTATAGGCCAGACAGTCAACACTGAGTACTACCTGTGGGATATGAAATGTTTAAGAGACAGAATCAGGTGAAAATGCCCAAACTCTGGAGGAGCAGTGAGTGGTTTTTTTCACCACCACAACAATGTGCCAGCTCATTTGTCCCTCAGAACTTGCGAGTTTTTGGCCAAAAACAAGACCGCTGTGCTTCCCCACCCACCCTACTCACCTGACCTGACCCCATGCAACAGAATTCTCATGACTGTTTCAAAAGTGGAAACACCATTAGGATAAGTGTATACGTTGGGGAGGAGACTACTTTGAAGGAAACCCTGACCAATAAATTGTAAGTGAAGTATTTGTTTGTAATGTTATAAATAAAGTTTGGAAACATTTTGAACAGACCTCATATACTTTCTATTTTTTGTAAGAAATTAGCATCATTATCTGCTCTATATTCTTTTATTTATTCCCTCAGATTCTTGTATCAAAACCTAGTATTTAAGTGTATAAAAATAACTTTAAAAATAAACCTATTACTTCANTTTAAATATTATATATAATTTTCTTTTAAAATGTAATGAATTAAAATAAAATTAAACATTCATATTTACATCCATCACTAAACGAAGTAATACATTACAATCTTCTGTAAAAACAGTACAGTTAGGAAAATTTAATCGAAATGCTTGTGCTGCAGCTTCTTCTTTTTCTATAGCCCATAATGTGTCACTTATTTCAGCTTTATGGAAGCCTTCAGATAAACCTAAAATTAAAATGTACATAAAAACATTAATTCTGAAAGACATAACAACTTGTTAAAAATATTTATTTACAGTTTATTGTAGTAAATAATAATGAAATGTTTTATTTTTATTATATCATCTTTAATATAATAGTTATATAGTAAAAGTAAATAAAAAAATGAAAAAATAATGTAGGATATTATATTATTAGTTCTATATTTCTGTACAAATGTCTGTTATAAAAAAGAAACAGGTGTATGTATTGGCTCTGTTTAAAGAAGCCAGAAGAGAAATTGTTATTTGGTATTGTTTTTCAAATAACATATATATATATATATATATATATAAGTATATTTTAATATATTTTAGTCTGATTATTAAATCTCAACATATATTTGGTAAAATGAGATTAAATCACTAGTCAGACTTCTTGTCTAACTTCTGTCAATGTCAATAATATTTTATCATTACAACTTTCATATATTTATCTTTTGAAATGTGTTTATTTGAATTTGTTATAATTGCTTGAATAATAAATTTAAAAATACATATTTTTTCCTACTTATGTAATGAGGAAATCTTTAATAAAGCTCAAAAGAGATTAATTATATATAATATGAATTATTCAAATACAGTTAGTAAAATCATAAATTGATATACATATAATAAGAATATATATATAATAAGAACATTTTTGAATAATAGTTTTAATTTAGTTAAAAAAAATTAAGTTTCAGGAAATTAATTGTAACATTTTTAATTCTAATGACAACTTAGAAAAATATCAATTATATTATTATATTTATGCTATAATTAGAATAAAACCTATGTACTGGTAAAATGACATTTAATATTCAATAACAATATTCTAAAAACAATTAATATAATAAAACTGCATATGCAAATATCCTGAAGTTCTAATAAAGAATCAAATCTTATGTAGAAGTGATGATGTTTATATAAATGGCATAGAATTTGATTACTTGATACTTAATAAAGTTCAAACTGATTGAATTATTTAAAAAATACATGAACTTAAATATAATGAACTAATTAATTTATTACAAACACATTTTCAGATTTGATCAGATTTAAAAAGTTTTCAATTAAGATTTTAAATATAAAAAACATATCACACTTTAAACCAAATTCTAATTTGTTTAGTTCCAATGTTACAGAATAATTATATAAACATCTAGTACTAGAGAAAAAGTATAAACATCTACACTAAGTTCTTAATGAAAAAGAAAAGTTTAAAGAAACATACTGCACAAAGTATGTTTCTTTCAACTTTAAAAAAACAAACTACAAAGTATACTAATACTTCATATTTTCAAAATTTAATTCAAACAATTGTTGATAAAGAATCATCCGTCAAAATACACACATAAATTAAAACTTTATTAATTTAGAATTACAAATTTAGTA
>NW_019389891.1:0-3893 GCF_000671375.1 Centruroides sculpturatus
GGAGTGTGCATCCCGTCATTCATAGTTCGTGACGTATCTCTCACCACATGAACGGATGACGACGGCCTTTCTACGTTTGGAAAGTCCAACTCCATTTTTGTTTGTTTGTTTCTTTATTTTTTTTAAATAATAAACATTATTTTTCATTTACCTTCGTAATTAAGTTGTCATACCTCCCAAAAGGCGTATTTTATATTATTTTTAAAATTTATGAATAGAAATACACGAATTGTCTTTTAGATTTTACGAAACTCTGCCATTATTATATTTTATGAAGAGTAATTACAGCTGTTTCGGAAATTATATTGTGCAGCAGTTGGCGAGGAAATTAACTATGATGAGTGAATCCCGTGCAGCTATTAACATCTGATACGAATAATATAAACCAGGTAAGACTTGTATTGTACGAATAAATTAGAAATTTCTCAAGACTAATATCAAATAAACTTAATTTTCGTATAATATATATATATATATATAAACATTAAGATTCAACTGAAACATTGATTAAAATTATAATTTCATCAGAAATTATTATTCTACATTTATTATATGATAAAGTAGTATGAATTTTAATTTGTTTTTTCTTTCTAAATTTTACTACTCATGATCTATATTTAAATACATTAACTTTTATACTACAGAAAATAATTCAATTTTATAATATCAAAGTTAAATTCTAATTATAATTTCAAATTAGTTTTGTTCAAGCGATTTTTTTCTCGATATACATTTGCAGATAAATCTATTAAAATTATTTTTAAGAATTTTTAACGGAATTAAATTTTTAGAAAAATATCAACAAATTAATTCAAGATTAGAATTTATTTGAAAAAAAAATTTAAAAATAATTAACATTGTCATTATTTTTGTAGCTTAATCACGTCACTTATACTGAATTTCTCAAATAACATTAACAATTACATGAATTATTATTAGCATGTAATGTAAACTAATGTATTTACACATCTCGTACAGGTCTGTTACGCCTAGTAACTTATTTGTTTCCAACATAAATTTTTAAAGTTATTAACATTTAATTTTATGCTATTATTATCTTATACACTGTTATAAAATTAATTGAATAAATGTTATTTAATTTGAACAAGAATCAACTTAACGAGTTAATTATTTAAGTGAAATAATGAAGCAGTTAAATAAAAAAATGAAGAAGCTTTTAAAATAAAATTAAATCCTTAACACATTTTTATGACAGAATTTTAAATAAATAAATAAATATATAATGGTTACAAAACGATAAATATTTACAAACGTATAAATCTAAGACAAAATAAACATTTAAAAAATATATATTAAATATTATAGGTTATATTTTAACTGAAATACCTTAAAACTTAATGTTTATGTTAAACGTTAAATTAATGTTAATATCAGTTAATAAATAAAGCTAATTTACATCAATATACTGTATATAATCAACTATACGTTTATTATTTACATCAATATTCATATTAGTAAATTCAGTACAGATAGAATAATGTTTATAATGAAAATCTTTACGGATGCTAGAAATGTGTTGTAAACCCGATTATGGAGTAAACAAATATAGATATATATATAAAGAGAAAGGATTCGAGTTATTAAATGCTTAACTATAAACAGCTTTATAGTACTTACTTTTACATTTGGTAGCAAAAAGATGTTTAAAGTGAGGTAACTTTCCCATGTCTACAGAGGAGAAAGATGCAAGGATTTGGCACTAGTCCAAATAATCGATTTGTTTCCATCCACACGGCCAGACTAATCAATAAACCATCCCGTCCTACATTGTTGTGCTATTCTTTTTACGTGCTTTTAAAACAATTTTCTTAACAGAAATTGCCTCTATTAAATATTCTATTATATTTTAATAAAGAATTCCAATTATATAAATTAATATCATTTTATATTTGTTAATAAGTTTGAAAGACACGTCACTGGCGACGTCACTGTTTTTATTACCTGATGCTTCTCACGATGAAAGTTTTTATTTATTCATACGTAAAACAATTAAGGTAATTCTACTTAACCTCAGTATATGTAATCTAAACGACTGTTTGTATTCAATATTGTAGAAAAAAACAATAAATATAAGTTATATTGTATAACATTAGATATTGAGAACTTTTTATGGGAAATGTATTCCATTTTATTAAAGAAAAATCTAAATTACCTAATTTACTAAGTTTAAGTTAGAATGTACAAAAAAGATTACATTTAGAATAAATAAAAATAACAGTTTTTCAAGAACAGTTTACGTTTTTAAACATTAAAACACTGTTCAGATTCAAGGAGTATTTAATTAAGATTTACAAAAAACAAATTAATTATAGGTTCACATTTAACGAAACAATAGAATATTGTAATATANAATATCCGATAAAAATATATTGTATTCGTTAAGAAAACGAGATAAGTTTTGTTTATAGAAATCTAGAACAGATCTACAAAGAACAGGGAAGTTATGCAGCAGACAAGATAAAGAAATAATACAATACTCTAACGTTATCCAGCCTGTAAAAGACATTCCATTTTAACTGTGGGAAAGAAATTACACAATAAAAATTCTTTTCCAGATTATTTGATTTGGTCGAAAGTGAAAGATAAATTTACAAAACACAAATAATGCTGAAAGACTATATACATCTGTACCAAATTGTATTTACAATTTAAAAGTTCGTAACAATCTTTTAAATATAAAAATTAAATACTTTCGAACAATAAGCTACATCAATTATCTTTAGTTAAATTTTTCTTTCATTTTTGAAACTACAAAGAGAATGGACTGATTAATAAAATTTAAAAAAGACCTGAGGCAAGTATGTTAATAATGATTAACAGACTTTAGTATTTTCTATTATTTATAATTTGAATTAAAGTAGTCCTGTTTTATTTTCATATACAGATTAATTATTAGAAGCTTTTCAAATGCATAATAATGTTATCGGGGGAAGATATAAATATCTACAGTCAAACCTCGATATAGTATCCTTCCAAATAGCGCCAATGAAAAATGATGGTGTTAAACAGTTGCTTACTATTATTATTAGGGAGTAGAGTGTACTCAAGGGTCTAGGCTGAAGAAAGGAAGAGATTGAGGGGATGAGAAAGAGGATAAGAGGAGAAACAGTCTCAGTAGGATACAAATTTACAGATGAGAGACTTAAAAAATTTGAAATTTAAATTTGAATAATTATACATATTCTCATTTTTTAAGGACACAAAACGATGATTTCTGTATTTTCTAATTAATTAATTAATCAATCTAATTATCATTATTAAATTCAATAATTTATTTCGTTTAACTATAAATTTCATAAATCAATTTGTTCATTCGGTACATCATTAAAATACGAACCGATTTTCATAGAATTTGTAGAATTCATTCACTTAACTGTTTCCACTTCACTATTTTAGAATTTGAATAAATTATATATATAAAATTATACTTTTTCATGTTAAATAAGCAGAAAAAACTAATTTAATTACAATTACCTAACGATATCAATCATGCAAATACATTCTGGATAAGTAATAGAAATTTCTAAAGTAATTATTATGGCATTTTTTTAAACAATAAGGCAAAATAAAAAAAAACGGGAAAGAAATTGTAAAAACTTCTTTGACGAGAATATGAAATTGTTACTGTAATGAAACAATTCACGAAATGAAAACATAACAGCAAAAAATTTAATTTAATTCCCGAAATTGGAAACATTAAAGGTTTTTCTTACTAATGTTTTTTCCCTCTCTCATAATTTTTTTATGGCCCAACATTGCAAACACAATATTTACACTAATCTTTGAAAAACCCGTTCAAAAAATTATTTCAATTGTCAATAAAGAGATATAAATAATATATTTTGTTCTAAATTAACGTACAAATTTCAAAA
>NW_019389892.1:0-4081 GCF_000671375.1 Centruroides sculpturatus
GACAATACCAAAATTTCTCCTGATTCAGATTCTTTTGAATACAGTACCTTCTAAAGTTTATTTTAGTTTAGAAAAATTAATGATTTACATTAAGAGCATGGTACATTCATTAATTACTGGTAATAAATATCAAGCTGAAGAATGAAAAATGGTTGGTTAAAAAAATGAAAAATAGTAAATGAGAAGATGTACACTTTTCAATGGGTGTCTTCTAAATGATTTAACTCAGTCATATTTAATACTATATGCAGTTTGGCAAATGATGCAACAAGCCAAATAAATATCATCACCGTGAGTGATTTTTGAATTCATTCACTCGAGTAACGAATACGTAGACTGACTCTTCTTAAAAAATCAATTTTTAAAACTCAAAATGGCATTAAATTTAGCTCAAACAAATATTTTCACTCAGAAACATACAAATCTCATTTGAAAATTTAATGTATTACAGCACATCTGTGAATCATCATAAAAACTTTCATAATATAATAAAAAAGTCGTTTTATCATTAAGAGTAAACATACTAAATATTAAAAACAATTTCATATAATATTGTTTCAATTAAAATATAATTTTGTTTACATTTTAAACTGCTTTGCTGACACTTCAATATTTTTGCTGACCACTGGCCTCAATTTGAAACTCACTAGCATGATAGTTCAATCAATGTTAACTCACTTATAATTAAAATTTTTAAAAAGCAGGCAAATTTATAAAACAAAAATTAATGAAATTACTAAAAAATTAAAATGAATTTAAATTTGATTATCTTTAGTGCAAGACGACACTAAAACACTAAATTAGACAACACTAAAACAATTTCTATAGTTATATTGCATGACTATAGAACTATAACAATATAATTATAGAAACAGTTGCAATTAATTTAAAAAAATGGAATCAAGGATTAAAAAAATGCAGGCAAAATTAAATAAATAAAAATCATTAAAAATAATAATTAAAATTAAAATCAAATCAATTGAAAATTAAAAGAATGTTTTTAAAAACCATTTAAAAGTTGTTTTGAAATTTTAAAATTGTAAATCTAATTAATTTTTAAATTTTTGTCGTTTATGTGAGGCAGTGATACCTCACACAAACTTTGCTTTTAATATACAGGGTGTACAGAAAGGTGTGTAAAAAACTTGAGAGGTTATAGAGAGGTCAATTTTGAGTCAAAAACTCTAGGGCTACTTTTTTATTTGAAGCATTCATTTTGAGTTATAAGTGATTTAAAAAATGTGATGTCACTTCCTGTTTAGCAAAATGCCAACTGATGTATGAAAATATTTGTTGATAATTGCACATTAGTTTGATATTTGTTACTTATTATTTGCAATTTTATTAATTTGTTACTTGGATTTTGAGTCTGTTTTGTAACAATACATGACTTAACTTTACATGTCTGCTTCAGGCTGATGGTGAGTTCCACAATTAGCCAAAATTTGCATACTTGAAAATGTTCTTGGAATATCTTCGAATATAATGTTTTAAACATTTAAGTTTAAATTTTTAAGAGTTAAACTTTTGAATTGGTCTCATTCAGTTTAGCAATCTAAATTTCTTAAAAAAAAGAAGAAGTAAAAAACTGGATGTAACTGTTTTTGAATTATTTTAGTACACCCATTTAATTCTCTTAATATAAAAAAATTTGAAAGTCTCAGAATTTTCAGTCAATAAAATCCTTTTGATTATTGGAGAAAATTACCAAACTATATTCAGATGAAATGGTTTCTTTAAAGTACATCAACTGTTATACACTGGAAAAAAATAAAACTTCCTACTACACAAATAATTTTTATACAAATTCAGAGCTATTAAAATTAAAGTACTGATTAGAAATCATTGGCTACTACAGTGGTATAAAACATTATTAGGCATATTACAGGTTTAAATAATATATACAATTTCAAAACATATATTTTAATTAAAATCTTACCTTTAGTTTAAATTCAAGTTGTGGTAAAACTGCTACTAACATACTTGGACAGATGGAATTTAATTCATATATTAGATCATATAAATGGTGACCAACATCACTTCTAGATGTTTTCCCAAGAATAAGAGCATTGTTAAAGAACTGTAAAATTTATAAAATAAAAATTTTAAAATTAATCAAAATGTGTTTATTTTTATTAATAAAATAACTTTTAATACAATAATAAAGAAAAAAACATTAAAAATTATTCATATGCATAATAAGTTTTTGTTGGTGCGACTATCATGACACTCTCCTACGAACATCCCAGTTGATGTCTAGACCTTTGTTTATATAAGAAGATTCTTGTACTGTAAGGTCTCTTTTTATGCGGATTATTTTTATGCGATTTCGAACTTGTGCGGTTTGTATTTCATCCAAAAACTTCTTGGACAAACATACACATAGGCTTGTTTAGGAAGACTGCGTATAGACAGTCTCCAAAAATCATGGAACGCTCAAAGCTCACTCCATTTGTTCCACTGACATATAACGTTTATGGATGTAAAGGACAGCTAGATCTACCTTAATCGCTTTAGTTCCTAGCAATTTTTGATATAAATGTAATTAAACATAAAAAATACTTAAAACTGAAAAAAAACAAAGAANTAACAAAAAAAAAAAGTAGAGATCATAATTATCTAAGTTAAAAACCCTTTAAGTTAAAAATATATAAACTTTTACAAAAGTCTTACTAAAAAATCTTTGCATGTTGTTTGTTTGTCTGTTGAGTATAAATAATAATCGATAAAAAAAAATATGAAAAATATTTCATGTTAAATTATAAAAATAAAATCTTTTTAGATAGTATATTAAGTTCATAAAACATTAACCCTATACATAAATATATTGATATTTTTAGAACTATGACTTTTTACATATCATAAAAAGTAATAGTCCTACTCAATGTTTCTGATTTGGCATATACTGTACACAATCACCATGTAAGTTGCCTGAGATGTTCAAAATTTCTTTCTTTTGATGTAGATCTGATGAATAACTATATAGTGTGCAAGCAAAAAAAAAAGTTATATTTTTTTTGTGTGTGATAATTCTTTTATATTACTTAGCAGTTTATAAAAAAAGAAAAAAATGCATCCTACAGTTTGGATAACTGACTTCATTACAGGACAACTGACGTCCAAAGCTAGTTGCACGAGACAACTAGTAGATATTCTTAATTTCTAATCCTGCTGTATATAACTATAAATAAATAACTAATTGTTATTATTATTATTATTATTATTATTAAATATGATAACTGTTTACTTCTTAATTTCTTAATACTTTATTTGTATCATATTTGTACTGTCTTTAAGTATTTCATTAAAAAAAGAAAAAGTAACGAATGATGTTATCAAGTGTTGCTATAAAAAGAAAATATTATATATATCTATATATAATATTTTCTTTTTATAGCAATTAATTAAAATTTATCTATATGTATATATAGATAAATTTTACTTAATTTCATAACATTTTAAATTAAATGAGAAATACAAACATTACTTACAGCTTGAAGATATGGCTCTATTGTACTACAAGTTCTTCTTAAGATATCTTTTGCTAAATTGTACGCATTCTTATTTTGGGTCTAAATGAAAAAGAAGAGGAAATGCTATCACAATTGTGATAAAAAAAATAATTATAAAATTATCAAATTTACATTCAAATCATATTTAATGTATGATAGGTTCTCAATTATTTTATNCTTTTTCAAGGCAAGTAAAGTCTTTTTTTATGCGAATTTTTTATTTGCGCTTTTCTGTAGAACGTATCCACCGCATAAAACGAGACCTTACAGTACTTTGTACCTTATCTCCTTTCGTTTTTGGTATGTGTAATCTGTACATCTTAGATTAAACTCTCTGTTCAAACCAAGTAGTTCCCTTTTTACTTTACTCCGCTGCCACACCCTGCATTTATTACAACAGTCTTTCATTCTTAAAAATTAGAATACACTTAACATTATATGTTTTTCTGCAATTATCATATTATTATTATATAAACAGCTAATAGTAGTAACTTATTATCAAGTGTATAAAAAAATGCTTTAAAAATTTTGAATATCACTAACAAAAAAAAAAAGTAGAGATCATAATT
>NW_019389893.1:0-3890 GCF_000671375.1 Centruroides sculpturatus
AAAGTGAGACGACTTAAATGATTCTAAAAAATATATATTTTTTGAACAAGGATTGATTGGATAAAGCAATGAAACATCAGTAATCTACCGAGGAGAGAATTTTTATAGAAAACTTGCTCCTATTTAGATGTCAATGTGAATTTTTTCTAGGTTTTTTTTTCCACATGACCAGTCAGACATGAACCCATAACCCACTGGTACATTTGCTTTTTTTGAACAAGAGTAAACATACATGTACATGAATACTTATACTGTATAAAGATTACATGCAAGGAAAAAAATTTAGTTTTACTGTCTTAGAACAATCTTTCTATTAGTATTAATGTTGATGATCAATTACTTTTGAGTAATAGTTAATTTCTTAGCATTCTTTCTATTATAGGAAAAATATGTTCCCCAGATATATTTTAATAAAATTATCATAAACCAATACCAATTTGATAATAATATTTTTCAAGTATATATAATTCTGTTATTAAAGAACTGATTAAAAATTTGTAGAAAGTGAAAAAATTATTTTTAAGAGAAAGTCTTAAAAGGCATTCAAATAAATTAAATTTTACTATAAGACTTAAAAAATATTGCAACAGTATTTTTATTAGACCATAAACAGATAAATGATAGGGGGAAAAAGTTTAAATTTTTCTTTAGAACCAGAAACAATAGATGTCCTTCAGTTGGAATAGTTGAGATGATGATTGACAATAATAGATTTTTATATTGTTTAAAGAAATGGGGATTAAAAAACTGAGCAGATTAATAGTTCAGTTGAAATTGTAATGGAAAATACATTCCAATTTATGTAGAATTGATTAATCATTTTACTATTAAGCATATAATTTGATTAATCATTTTACTATTAAGAATATAATTTACTTGGTCTGAATATTTTATTTTTATATATTCTTGCTGATTTGTTGCCTTCATATCTTGATGAATTTAGCTGGAATACTATCATATATATTTAAATATTTTTGGCAATGGTGTTTCTGTAATATTAAGTTTTTGCTTTTTATATATTTCTCATTTCAATTGTTAATTTTATAGTTTATATATTTTTCTAAACTTCTTTATAACTCAAGTTAAATTAATTAAAAATAATTTCTAACTAATTTAATCTGATTATAATGCAGACTTTATATTTAGAGTACAGAGTACACAATCCAAGATGAATAGATAATTACCATATAAGAATAAAAAAACAGCCATTTCATAAACATTTTTCATTACTATTGATTTTAAATTAATGACAAATTACTTATCATGCTTTTAATTTTGAAATTAGTATACAAAATAATTACCATTACATACAATATAAAAATATTTTTATATCATTATTGAGATTAAAAAATTTAAGTGATAAAACAACTAATTTCTGGGGATGTCATCTATTTAATGATAATTATTTACTCATATTTATTTATATTATAAATAATACTAGTCAGAATGATTTACTAGAAACAGATATACAATAAAATATTCTTTTTAATGACAGATTTTTTTTACTAAATTGAAAAAAAGTGTTATATTATCTACTTCTGGTTACAGAATAAGCAAAATAAGTATTGAGAAATCTGCTTCTTACCTATTATGATAATTTTTATGAACTTATCTTTTATACATGTAAATACATTTTATAATTTTAATACAAAAGCTATTTACAAAACTACATTTTTATTAAAAATATACAAAATATTACTTTAAAAGCTTAATTTGCATCCAGGAAACCGAACATCTATGACAAGTCACAGTAATAACGAAAATTTTTGATACCTTTTGCTAAAACATTGGCATTAATTAAGGGGGAAAAACGAAACAACTCTTGTTAAATTGCTTGTTTAATTAGTCGCACATGGCACGACATTTAAGCTTAATTAAACGGTAATATTTATAATAATTAAAAACCGACCGCGTTTAGATTTCGAGATAAATAAATCTACGTTTAGTCAAATTGAATCTATCGCATTTCTTAAAAAAAGAAGGATAAAAGGGGGAAGCAGTATTGACTGTTTCGCTTCTCGACACACAATCGACATATTGAACAGTTCGATCGGGACGGGTGAGAGAGAGAAAGTTGGCCAACAACTACGTTCTAAATCGCTTCAGACTAAGCTTAACAATTAAGACACGTCCGACTGGATCTTTAATACTAAACAAGATGGTGACCGCTTCCGCCATCTTTATCCGTCAACCTAACCAGAACGAATTCACTTGATAGGTTCGTTGTAGTTATGCAAACGTTACAAATCTCACTTCTTTCGGGGGTTACAAAATCGAAGATAATTTGCCAACTTACATTGGATACAAGCAACAGTGGTCCCTTCTTGATTGGCTATGGAAATCTTGAACCAATGGACAACGAATCGCCACTCATAAAACCAACTGCTTACCCGTTATTGGTGCTGTTCCCTTCATTGAACTACACGTCGGTATATGTAATATTCGATATATAAAAATTGGTATATTTATTGGATTAGTGCGATTATTAATAATTATATGTTAGTTATATGATTAAAATTAATATCGTTCGATTTTATTATTAACTTGTTAAATAATTATTTTATATATTTAGGGTGGAACGGCACTTATAGAAATGGCGTATTTTAACTTTGCCGTGACGTCATGCTGACATTGAAGTTTTTTCCGTGTTTGACCTGTTTAACACAAATCGAAAATTACGTATTTATTTTACGCTTCATAAAGTTTATTTCTTTTTTCTTTATTTATTTAATTTCAAATTTATTTCTTTTGTTTACTTCTCGCATGTGTTCCCTTTTCTTCTCGTCTGTGAACTTATAACACGATTATTATTAATTAGGTAATCATTTATTACGGAAAATTTATAAATAATTCATTACAAAAGCGAAAATTATTTTAAAATGATTAATTATTTATGTAAAACTTAAATTCTCGAAAAATAAATGTTTTTTTTTTCATTTTTCCCTTTCTCCTTAAAAACTTTTATTATTTAATCTATATATATATGTATGTTTGTTAAGTTATCAAACGATAATCTTATAAGACATGTATTTTAATTTCGAAATTATAATTTTATACTTTTATAAAATATTTATTTTTCTATAAATACTTAATACATTTTAAAATATATTAGTATTAATTTAATTTATAATCATTAATTAATTAAAATTAATAAAACTAATCATTTATATATAATTTCACTAATTAAAATTAATAGATTTTAAGAGTTAAAGAAATTTTCTTTATTTTAATACACGAAACAAAAATATGTTTGTTAAAGCAAGAAAACGCAATGACATGAATATTCTTCTAAAGCGCCGCCGGTGAATAGTGGTCGTTATGTAAACTATTCACAATTTAATGCAATAATATTTAATAAAAATATTTTAAGTGGATTTTTTTTAAAGAAACGTGCAGAAAATAATTAACTGAATTTATTTCGAACACNACTATGATATATGCATGATAGATGGATATAAATACCAACAAAGTTTTAAAACAGAAACAGTTATTGAGAACTTTTACCGAGAAATTGATGAATTCAACATACTCTTATCAGAAGAAACGTGCAGAAAATAAATAACTGAATTTATTTCGAACACATAGAATATGAATTATACTTTCTCTTTATATTTTTATCATATGTAATGTAGTGTACCACTACATTCAAAGTCACCAGATGATTATCATAAAATTATGTGACAATTGCCTAAGCTTGTAATCTAAAATCAGTTGCAAGTTGCCTGGAGAATATAGTAAAAATTTTAGTAATAAAAAACAATTCATAAACTAGATCATGTAACTATTAATAGAGCAATTCGCAATATATTTTTATAATTGTCGCGCCTGAGGTCGAGAACTGCACCCAAGATTGTTCATGTGGATCGTTTGGCGCGGTACTATGGGTGTAA
>NW_019389894.1:0-3900 GCF_000671375.1 Centruroides sculpturatus
TTTATTCTCTTCAGCTTTTCTTTATTTCGAAACAACTTCGTAATAAAAAGTAATTCAAGAAATTGTTTTTTAAAGCAGGAATTCGATTGTTAAGTTTTAAAATGGTGACACTTAACCTCTTTTACAGTTTAAGTGATTACTTTTAATTCTGATCACATGTTATTTATTCTCTGTATTACAAAAATGTCAACGATAAAACGTAAAAAATTAAAATCATGTTTCAAGATTTTTAAAAATCGGACAACATATATCCCTGTAGAAACACAATTTATTAATAAAATAAGACAAAATTAGTCATAAAAATATATAAATACTGAAAATTACATATAATCTTCATATGTTATATGTTAAATTAAAAGAAATTTCATAAAACATATCAGCAAAATAATCCTACATCTAAACTAAACCGAATTTTGATATGTCAAGATATTAGAATTGTGTCAAATATCAAACATTATCTCTTTAATTTCTTATACACGTTTTATAAAACAGTTCAGAATCATTTATCTCAGCCTATTTTTCTAATTTATGGACGAAGAAATGAAGTTAATTCACTTTCAACTGTAAACAAAGTTAAAAGAAAAGCTGGCATGACTTTCCTGGCACTCGAACAGGATGTTAAAGAAACCAGAAAGAAAGTCTGATAATTTTCAATTTTACTACGATATAAAATGTAATAACAAAAGCTTAAAAGGATTAATTTAGTTGGATTACGATAAAAGTTTCCATTTAAAAAATATTTAAGTTTAAAAAACACCACGACACTAACTCAAAGTTAAAAATTGTGTGATCCATCTATTATAAAATTTATTTTTAAATAACAGCTTGTATTATTAATTATTATAAAAAGGCATAAAAAGTTTAATTTTGAGAGTAAGGATGAGTTTTAAAAATATTTTAAATGCGAATAACGAGTAAAATTTTTATTAAGTCCGACCCCACTGGTGATATGACACTCTTCTATCCCTCCTCCCTCTTGAGTTTCGTTCTCAAAAAGTGTTATAAATTGAGATAATGTTAACACCAACTTAAATATTTTTTCTTTTATCTTAGGTGTTGGTAGATTTATGAATGATTTGAAAGAAATGACCGGTTGGAATCCAAACGAATGGATCAGAAGTCATCTTATTGTCGTTCTAATGACATTTGCACCTATCGTCATTGCAGTTGAGTTTTATCATTTTATTATTTAGACATTTAAAATAATAATTAATGGATTTATATATAGTTTATTTTCTTGTTTTTAGTTCGAGATGTCGTTAATTTAATTTTAATTTAAGTCATGTATTATACGAATTTGAATTGAGTAGTATTACTACAGTGTATTTACATATATGCATTATCATTGCATTCTATATTTGATTATGTTTATCGGATTTCGGAGTATATGGTACATTAATTTATTACAATACATTTGTAATAAATTAATCAGATTGGTAGTAGCTTGAATCTAAAGTAAACTAAAATAATTAATTAAATTAAACTGTTAAACTACTACAACTTTTAGTATTTTAAAATATACATGCATATCGTGCGTTCAAGTTAGATATAATAAACATACATTTTTAAATTAAAATATCAGATAACCATGAATTTGGTACATGCAATTTGGGGAATTCATTAGCTTATGGGAGATCACAACNTAAAAAAAAAAAAAAAAAAACATTTTTTTTTGTTTTTATCAATACATTATTAGTATACGTCTCTTAGAAAAATTAGAGTAATGCAGCTATAATTTACAATAATTATAAATTTATTTATTTATCTTAAAATTTCATATATATATAGTTATTATTACTGCTGAGCTGGATAAATCAGAAACCATTAACATTGGAAGATTACAAATTTCCTATGTGGGGTAATGGTATTGGCTGGGCAATGGCAATAGTACCAATCAGCTGTATACCTCTGGGGATTATCCATGAATTAGTCAAAAGAGCAAGAAGAGGAAGTTTTATATCGGTAAATTTTTCTTTTTATTTATTATTTCTTTAGAATTATTTATCTTAACGACAAATATAGTACAAGATGGGCAAAAAGTCCGTAAAAACTTTAAACATTCATAAAAAAATGAAAGATTTATCAGAATGAAATGCGGTTTACGTGGTGTCATCAGCACGGAGAAGGAAAAGATTAATTCCAAAAATCAACGATAAGTGGCGTTGACATACAAAAGAAATGAAAACAAGAATGAAAGTGACTTTCAATGGGTTCATTAGACAAGTGTTCGACATGGACTCTACCACAGGATATAACAATTTAGCCTAGTAACGAGCAATTATTTATTGCGACATCGTCACAATGCCGGACTGCAGTTTTTAATCATATTTTTAATTTATTTCATTTAAAATATATGCTGTTCACCTCAAATTAGTACTGTAGTATCTTGCCCATGTACAGTACATCATACTTTTCCGTTAGCAATGGAGTCGTGTCAGTCATCTATTACTGCTTTCAGGAAAAAAGCATTGAATTGAAATACTGTAATGTAACTTTCGGTTCTCTTTGGAAGTTCGTATACAGTTAATCTTGGCCTTTTGCCCTAAGTTTCCCTATCCAGTCTCTGATTTTATCTATCTAACTCCGTTCTCGAGATTAAGGAAAGACAGACGGACGATAGTGGAAATTTATGTCTACAATTTTTCCAATTGCAGCCCAACAACGACAGCGACTGCATGGTGCAGCATGCCCCGATGGATGAATGTTACCTTATGGCAAATAGTATTTTTCAATTTCAACAATGTGGAAGAACCTGATCGAAATATTCTGGAATTTAAATATCCCTACAATCAGAAATCTCAGTGAAAGTCATTTTCGTTGTCGTTTACATGTCTATTCTTGTCTTTTCTTGTAGCAACAAGTTGGGCATGAGCTTCTAGGCCATATGGCCCGTGGTAAAGTGTGACGTAATTGTCGTAGAATGCGTTTATGATGGTCGTTACGCGGGGAATAATACCTTCTGGGTGGTCTTTTAAGGGTAACTTGCTCTATTTATGCATTACAGACGTGGAGAAAATCCAGAAAATTCCACATGGCCAGCCCATCCGGGCGAGGCGCGAACCCATGACCGAACTCTCAGTGTTCAGGGAACAGAACCACTTGGCCACTGGTGGGCTGCACGTTTATTCGTTGTCTTTTATATGTCAACGCCACCTATCGGCGATTTTTGGAACTAGTTTTTTTACGATCAACAAAACCCCCGTGCTGACAATAACACACTCAAACCGCATTTCAATCCGATAATTCTTTTTTCATGAATATTTAAAGTTTTCACGGACTTCTTGCCCACTCTGTAGTTACTAAGGTTTCAATGTTTTATAATTTGTAAATACAATAATTTTCCGTAAAATCTTTCCGATAGAAATTGTAGTTTAATGATACATATTATTCTTCTGTAATAAATTAATTAAAATATAAACATATTTTAGTTATTCTTTATTAAGTATTTAAATAATTTATATCTACACAACTGTACATTAAACAGTTATGAGTAACATTTATCGTAATTATTTAATATATAGTTATTAATATTATGTATAAAGTCGTACCTCTAATAATGGGCACCTCCAAACAACATTCATTTATTATGTTCACTGTAGTGGCCGTTGTTCAGAGCCATGAATGTACATATATTTATTTATATTCAATTTTGTAATATGTTTTCTCGAATTATATACTTATTATTATTCAGGTAAAAATGTAATAATAAGATTTATAAGCTGAAAAGAGCTTTGGCACGACTTTGAATTCCCATTCGAACTGGAGGTTAAGGGGACCAGAAAAGAAAACCGAAATTTTCAATTATACTACGATATAACATCTAAATAACAAAAAGTTAAAATTGTTAAAATTTGAGAAATTTCTCTATTTAAAAAATTTCTCTATGAAGAACATTTAGAC
>NW_019389895.1:0-3893 GCF_000671375.1 Centruroides sculpturatus
TAGCGCGACACGTGAGCGATACCTCGCGGGAAGACTTCCTATGAAAAACTAGCTCCACATTAAGTGTTACAAACGTGAAAAAACCACGATTGTTCAGAGCCTTTATACTTTGATGGGCTCGATGAGAGCTCGGCCATTGATGGGCTCGATGGGAAGGTGACTGATCCATGTTCAGGTGTTAGACAGGTAAAGAAAATTTCCGCCAATTTAACATTTGAAAGTTGAAAATATGCTTTTGATTGGCTGCAGATTTTAAATATAAAACTTTCACATTAAATTTCAAAACTATACCGTCTCCAAATGTTAAATTTAATGCAATGATTCGTGAAAATTCAGTTCACTGACATTGAAACAATGTAAATATACTTTCTTAGATTACAGAATGATTCATTTTTGTTTCAAAAATGTTGCAAAATGAATTGTTATGTTACTGCTTTTTACGTTGTATAGTACACGTACTCAATTTTAATTACACTACTCACCAAAATTACGTATTACTTAATAAATTCATTAACAAGTGTAATACGTAAGTTTGGAATTAATTTGCAGTACGACAACGTTACCGAGAATTAGTGGAGATGGGATGATAATTGAAAAGTATTAAAAAAAAATTTCCATATCAGCATGAGATCCTCCATGCTGATATGGAAAATCCAACATTGTCTGAAGCCCGGCGGTTATGTACACATAACAGGAAAAAGTATTGAAATCGTATCAAACTTGATCCTCCCTGTTAAGGACATTGATGCTTCGTGGGGCGTCATAGATTCATGGGGCACCAGGAAAATTTGAATGGTGGGGCCCTGAAGTAAACACTATATATGGGAATGTTGACTTCAAACATTTTTGTTCAGGGAATTTTGGGAATAATTTCCTGGTATCTTCGTTTGTTTTTTAACGCGACTTCTGCCAGTGCACCCTGCGACTGCACCACACCGGTAATCTAGGGTAATCAGATTTACATTTCGATATTCTCAGTATCGTACAGTAATGAGTTTATATCAGATTTGTTTGGGGTCCCCAGGCAATTGCCCTTTTTGTCCATAGGATAACGCGCTACTGTTGATGCTGTTAATTAAATTTTGATGGTTAAAGGCCGAAGGGGTGGGATATATATAGGGTTGTCACCCGTTATATCTCGAGTGGGGTCGGACTTAATGATTTTACACGTTATTAGCATTTATAATTTTTTGTATAACTCATCTCTACTTTCAAAATTAAGCCTTTTGTCATTTTATAATGATTAATAATACAAAAAGATTTTATAAAAATTTCGTAACATATGTTGCTACACACTGTTTTATTTATTATGATTAATAATATAAAAGTTATTTTTGAAATAAATTCTTAAAACAGCGGGAAAGTTACGCAATTCAGTAGACTTTGCTGGACTTTTTGTTTTAATATTCGCAGTTTCTCTGTCTTATAATATTTTCATTCTCTAAATACTTATACTTTTATTTTTTATCGCTTTATTAGAAATTATACTTTAAGATACTGATATGCTGTCTGCTAATGGAACCTAGCATAGACAACCGCAGAAAATTTTTCAAGAGGAGCAAAGCTTGGAGACAAATAGTTACATCAATAAAAGCTTTACTTAATATTTTTGTTTTTTTTTTTTAAGTAGATTATAAAATACAGTATTGCATCAAACCTGCCTGTGGTCAAGGGTGTAAGGTTACGTATCTTGATCACTTTTATGATTATTGTGGCAATTTTTACTCGATCCCAGATAGGGCAAGTGTATCGCTTGCCCTTTCTGCGAACACCCATGGACCCTAGTGTAATAAAACCAGACTCATAAATTAATTAATTACCTTTACAANGGTGTTTGCAGACGAATTATGGGTCGAAATTAAGATTGACGTCATCGAATTCTATACGTAGCCTTCTGTTTCGGACACCTGATCCACGAGGGCCTCCAATTGGGGCAGCAGATACCGCACTTTATGGGTTCCCAACTTCAGAGACTAAACTGTAGTCAAGTCACCGCCGTCATTCTTCACGTGGTCAGACCGGTTTACTCCTTTTATCAATTATTCATGCTCTTCAAGTATTCCAACGTGAGTAAAGTTGCTTTTTCTACCTTTCTAAAACGACTCTCGAACTGTCTAAAACGGAATCTCATTTCAGATCGTTATTAATCGTCACAAGGTGCTGGCCAGGTTCGGGTTGATGCACGTGATCGCCACCTGTCTGTGTTTCTGGTTCAACACTATCGTGGAAGACACGCACGAGTATTATCAACACAAACAAACGCTCAAGTATGGCTTAAAAATCAACGCAAGTCTGCTAGGTAAGTAAATAACCCGTTTCTAAACGTCATTTTTCCACTTCCGCTTTAACTCTACCCTCTTTTGCCACGCAGACATCTCCAATCAAGTGTTGTTAGAGAACACCACGGATCACGAAAAAACGATATTCTGCGCGGGAAAAACGGTGCTGTCCACCTGGGCCTTACAGGCTTCTCCGTATCTCTATCCTTTCACCATCGAATTCAACCTCCTGTTGGCCGGGGTGTGGATCATCATGTGGCAGAACATCGGACTGGAGACGTCGCGTGCCAAACCTCACCCCTTCCACGCCAAAGTTTCGACGGGGACCGACGGAGCCGAGGACGTCACATACCACAGCAATCTAGTCATCAGCGCCGACTGCCACGCCTCCAACAAGGGCTTATTCGCGGGCCTTTTCGTCCTCCTCATCACCATAGTGTCCGTCATCATTTTCTTCGTGTCCGCCTACAGCGAAGGATACAGGAGCACGGCGGTGGCCATCCACACCACCCAAGAAGTGGCACTGACCTCGCTGACCCTCCTGGCGGTGGTGGTGGCCTACCGGCAGGTGTCCAAACTGGATTTCAACCCCCATCCCATCACCTTCCTGGACGACCTCTTGCTGTTCCTTCCGGTTCCTTTCTTCTTCGTCAATTGCATTCTGTCCACGTTGGCGGAGTTTTCGGTCGGAAACTACCTGCGGACGTCCGTGCACCCTCTGATCATGCTGCAGGTTATCGTGCAGACCCCTTTAGTGGTGGACGGACTGAGGAGGTGCAGCAACACCCAGTCTCTGAGGTACAAGAAACCTGGCAGAGAAATCGTAACTTTCCTCATCATATGCAACCTGACCATGTGGATTGTCGGCACTTTCGAGATCAGGAGCGTCGAACCCTTTTACAGTCAGGGATCTTTCTACGGGGAATTACAATGGCTATTGATAGGTCACGCCACTCTACCCCTCATGCTCTTCTACAGGTTCCATTCTTCCGTCTGCCTGGTGGACATTTGGAAATCCGGATACGAAAAAGGGGAGTGAGCGTTATTTATAGAATACCCGAACGATTTTCTGAGAAAATCGTCGGCCCAAAGAAAGACATTTTGTATCTTAGTGTTTATATTTATATACCGTAGTTTTATAACCGGATGTACCGGTACCGGCTTCTACTTTATACACTTATTAATTTAAATCGCGTTTCGCGTACAGTACGTTGGTTACAATAAACAAGAATTAAAAACTACGCACGCTCCGTCTGGTGGTCGCTAGCGTCGACACATCCGTGACGTAATTCGACCACCAAACGAGACCATCGTTTTTCTAAGAAATGTTCGTAAATTTTAATTTTTATTTAAGAAAATTGGGCTAAGAGCCAATTCGATCAAGAAAAAAAAAAAAAAAAAAAAAAGGTCCAGAATACGAAAGCCGTTTGATATAAATGGCAGGGAAGGGTCTTCCTCCTTACTCCTACCTTCCCGAATTCTCGCTGGATCGTCGTTTCGTTCCCGTAAATTCGGCCGTATCCGCGACTCCTTCCACTAATAAATAAATGAAGATCGTTCGATTCGATTTGCCCGCTTCCTTCTAAAAACAAAAAGCAACACCCGAAGAAAAGA
>NW_019389896.1:0-3915 GCF_000671375.1 Centruroides sculpturatus
GTACCGTGTTATACGGGGGATGGTACCAATTCTCGAACCGTGTTAGAGCGAATTCGTGCTATAGAAGTGCCGTGTTATATGGGGGTTACCTGTACCCGTATTGATAATTCTACATATTGTAAATTTAAATTAAAGAAAAAAAAACTAAATGAAAAAATGTATAATAAATTTGTGATTGTTGCAAGGAACATATTTACATAATAATTTTTTAATGCTATTGTTTGTGATACATAATATATTATTTTTTCTCCATAATAACTAACTATTTTCTGTACCCCTTAACTACGTATCGCGTACCCCTAGGGGTACGCGTACCACAGGTTGGGAATCGCTGTTATATGTGATATAAAAGTTTAGAAATTGGAAAATACGCTGGTCACTGCATTAGTTGAATTCTCTCTGTTATTAGGTAATCGCGTAAGTTATTCTACCAGTTTTGTATGGCCACTTATTGTTGTACATAAGAAGAAATTCAGAACTAATTGCATTCGCATGAGGTCGAACGAGGGGTAAAGGATTTCACTCCGATAACTTTGGCCTATCGCAGTGCCACAGCGGGAAACGTAAAGACCAATATATCTATCTAAGCAAATCGCATCCCACATAAGGACGCAAACAACAGAAAAAGAATGACAATGAACAATGTTCATCGATTGATTCTGTGAATTAGTCGGATTTCTTACAAAAGTTCGTTGATTACTGTAATGCAAATGATGACTCATTGTTCAACAGAACATTTTCTAATCGTGTATACTTGAAGTGACTGTTCCTGAAGCAAGTGTAAACCGCTCCTCTCTGTCTGAAAATTAATAAAACAGAAATATTTGGGCTTCGCACATAAAAATCATGTGCATGCAATCTCTCATTACAGTAGTCACAGTTTTAGGCCTTCCTGTAGATGCAACCAGGCTTGCACGTAATACAGGTGTGTTGCCTCCCTGTTGCAACTTACTGATAATACTAAGTAGCACTCCTCGGAAGTTGTTATAACTCGAGAGAGACTCTTGCCGGCCTTCTGCTTACTATTCCAGTAAATTGGAATTGGGAACACAAATGAAATTACAGAATGGCGGACTGAAAAAATGAAGCAGCGTTTTCAATAGCTTGACTGGATTCTTGCCTACCAAGGCTTGCCAGCCATCTTTGACCATCATCGAAATGACTCCTTTCGGACATAGCGAATAAAGTGGCTATTTTGGAATTTTACTGTCATGTTCGTAATTAAATTATGAAAAACACCTGTTTCTACGTATAATTAGATTTGTATGTTTCGAACGGAATCATTGTGTACTGTATTCATGTTTCGATATTCGGTTATAACACCGAAATTATACATAAAAATTCATGTAATGAAGCTTACACATTCGCTTTTTATCTAAGAATTTACAAATTGTGCTTGGTTTTTTTCATAAGAGTTAAGTATAAAAAGTTGTTGAAATAGCATTAACAAAACTTTTAAATACTCAGTGCTAGAAAAATAAAGTTAGCTTAACGCTTTAAGTTCTTAGCCCGAGTTAACTCGGGCATGACGAGCGCTTGCGTAGTTCTTCTCCCGAGTATACTCGGGCAACAATAAAAAACTCTCTCATAAACGTTCTATGCACGATATTACTCGGGAAAAGCTTATTTTGTATTCTATTGGATGTTGTCTATAACATCACAAAATTTTAAAATTTTACACCCAATGAAAGTTTATATTTTGGACAATTTTTGCGGTTCCCACCTATTGAAAAAGTATAGATGATCGAAAATTTCGTGATGTATTTGAATGTTTACGGTAACTGATGCACATCTGTCTAGAAACCGGTCTTTCCCTGCGATTTGTATGAGAATATCCCGCTATTGGCTATAAACAGCTGTTCTCAAGGACATTACGCTAACTACACCGAACAGCTGCGCGTGTCACGTGATCCGTCGCGATTTTTTTTTATTTGAAAGAAAATTCGTTTCTAAATAATATGCAATAAAGGAAATTAAGTTATATGTTAAAATTTTTTAGAAATCTAATTCATAATTTGGTGTATTAAATGTTTTTTTAATTTTTTGTGGCAGTTTTTCCTGTAAAACACAAAAAAACAATGTTAGGTTAATGAGGTTAATATTAGCATATAATATAAGTAATAACAAGAAAATAAAAAAAAAATTATCAGAAAATAATGTAATACAATCGAGTATTTGCAGTAACTAGTTCAGACGTGTGTAGAAAAGCTACTTCCCCTCAGGCTGTTGTTGGGAACAACCCGCGAAAGTTTACAATCAGCTGTTTTCAAGGTCGTACAGCTGTGTATCTGTACAGAAGCTTGTATGGAGTGTCTCGTTGCGAGTATTGTGTTACATGAAAAATAATAAGTTTCTAAATAATACATTATAAAATAAATGAAGATTTATAATAAAATTTTTTATAAATTTATTTTATAAAATGGCGTATTATACATTATTTTGATTTTTTGTGGGAGCTTATTGTAAAGCTTTTTATGTCAACATATAAGGGTATAAACTATTATAGAATAAGTATTATTGCGATATAAAGAAATTTTTGTATTTGTGTAAAAATATTCATATAAAAAAGCTTTTATAATAAAAGTTGTTTGACACTTCTGCGTGCAATTGTCAAATCCCAGAAGAAAACATAAATTAACAGGATTGTCTAGAGTAATTTTTTCTTATCTTTATATATCGATTGTTTTGTACAGATTGTTGAATATATTCTTGTAGTTACTATTTTTTATTTTATTTTTATCTAAAACCATTTGATGTAATTTTATCTATAAAACACAAATTTACAATAATATTTATATGTTTCATTTTCGGAAAAACCGTAAAATAAAAATAAATCAATAGTTTTATTTCAAAATTTTATAATGTAAAGTAATATATTGTCTTCGGTACTAAACGAACTGCACCCCTCTATAGCCTCAGGGTGTGAAATGTCTTTGTTTACAATATACTATATTTCTCTTTTTATAACAAACTCCAGGGGGGTAGTGGTATTGTGGGTCAAGCAATGTAAGACAGATAAAACAGATTTTTTTCAGATAATAATTTTATTTTTATCTAAAAAATTTCAATATTTTATATACATTTTATCTTTTTCGTAGTATATTGTCTTTTTTATCTTATATTGTATTTTTATGATTCAATTTTCGTATTTTTATCATTGTATCTTTTATATATTATTTTTATATATCTTTTATCTCATTAAATTTATTTTTATTAAATGTTTTGTCATGTTTATTTTTTCAATTATTTTTTATCTACTTTACTCACGAATGGCAGCTTCCCACCACACAACGAACTTATACGGAGAAGCTGCTATCGCAGGGATGGGATGCCCCTGTAAAGTTGGCTGTCATAATGGAAAGACTCCATTTAGGAACCATCCAAGGCGCGAACACAAAAACTGTTTAAAACTTTTTTTAAATTAAAATAAACATTTTTTCTTTATTTAATGACAAGGTAATTTTCCAAGCGACTTTTTTCCCGAAACAAGAAACTAAAAGGTTAAATGAAACATTGACTCTACTCACGGATGGCAGCTTCCCAGCAAACAACGAACCTATACAGAAAAGCTGCCATCGCAGGGATGGGATGCCCCTGTAAAGTGGGCTGTCGTGANTAATTTTATCTATAAAACACAAATATACAATAATATTTATATGTTTCATTTTCGGAAAAACCGTAAAATAAAAATAAATCAATAGTTTTATTTCAAAATTTTATAATGTAAAGTAATATATTGTCTTCGGTACTAAACGAACTGCACCCCTCTATAGCCTCAGGGTGTGAAATGTCTTTGTTTACAATACAGGTATACCTCATATTGAAGTTGTAATATTTTCGGAAAAATGTTTAAAGCAAAATAAATCAATAGTTTTATTTGCAAATTTTATAATGTAAAGTAATATATTGTCTTCT
>NW_019389897.1:0-3884 GCF_000671375.1 Centruroides sculpturatus
TCTTATGATAATTAAAACTTTCCAGCTGAAATTAAAAAACTTTTTAATTAAGTTGTTAAACTTCTGTCAATAATATATATAGTTCACACTTTCTTAATCAAAAATATATCCTGTATTAAAAACTAAGTAGAGTCTAAGAATAATTAAGAAAATTTTTAATATACAACAGAATACGAAGTTAATTAGATAATTTGATGTAAATTACTCATTTAATGTATATAATCTATTTGTGAGTAGAATTAACCACGTATATTATGCATTTCTAAACATATAATTGTTAATTTGTCATAATTGTTACAAATTGTTAAATTATACATGATTATGTTAACTGTTAACATTATGCTTAATTTTACTTTTGCTGTAGTATACGTATACCAATCTATATGTAGTTAAAACTTTACTATTAAGATAGTTATGTTTATTTTTTGTACTTCAACAGAACTTTATATTGGAAAAGGAAAAAAGCCATTGAAAATGTTTTCATATTGCAATATAACAATAAATTTTATTGAAAATATATCGATTTAAAGTCAAATATTCACATTTAATTCACATTATTCGTGTGTATACAATGCCTTTAGATGGGGAGTCTTTTCTCGTGGAACAAAATGACCAATCCCTTGACAACAAATAAGAAGAATGCCAACAAGACTTTCATTTTGTCGGAACCAAGAAATCATTGTTAGGTCCGACTGGCCTCCTCCTAATCCTGAACGATTACATCTGTCTGTCCAATAAGTCAGTTCTCAGTTCCTGTCTCCACTACAGACAGTACCTGATGGTTTTCTACAACCGTTATTATGTGTTATTCACGTAATGATAAATTGAATCCATTTTCTAAACGGTTATTTTCCCAATTATATAACAGATTAATATATTTTTCTTATTTCGAATATGTGAAATTCAACGTCTTGTATTCATTCGTTTATATTACTAATGTCTTGCTTATAAATACTACTTCTTTAACAAACTAAGAATGGAAACAAGTTGTAAAAAATAATAGAAAATTTTATATTTTATTGGTTTTAATATTTTTTTCTGAATTCCAAAGTAAAAAGTTTCAGCAATTTATTTTTGAAAAAACGAAAATATTACTAAAGGGTAAATTAGATTACTGAATAGAAAATTATTACTAAAGAAAGTAAAAAATTTATATATATATATATCATATATTTNAAGAGCAGAATAGCAAAATAGATATTCAAATTGTAATTTCTGTTTTACTTAATAATTCATCTAATGCAGAGATTTTGATAACTGAAAGATCTGAAGCGCAGATGTAACAGGAGAGGCCATTGTGATGATATACCGTAGTTAGATTTAACCGGGAATACTTTTGAAATCTGATAACATAAAATGTGTCTATCAGGAATGATAAATTGCGCTTCTATCTTTCTTACAGTGTCAAATGTGATATAACTGAGTTTTCGTAATACTTCAAACATTTACAACAACCATATTTCATAGACAGTTATCCTGACGTTAACTACATATTCGAGTCAACAGTTGGATATGCCATAATTTCACTGTGACCTGTTCGTCTCCTTCGAAAACGAATTACATTTAATAACAAATCTTTCATTCTTCTAAAAGATGATTAAAGAGTAATGATATACAAACGAGTTATTAAATCGCTTAATATAATTACTCACAGTAATTAGATATTTACGGGATAGAAAGTAAAGTTTTTGTAGCTTATACGAACGTAACCGGCTTGTAGCAAAGGCTGAATATCGAATATAATTTAACAGGCAAATAAATATTTAAGTTCGTGTTACATTTAGACATTGATGAAAATATATGTGCACTAATCAATATCATTCAGTCTGGCTTTACTGGAAATGGAGATTGGTTTCTGTCAGTGACATAATGACTTAACGGATTTATGTTTTCAGAAGCATAGCCGGATGCCATGAATTCTAGTTAGTTATCCTTAATAGAAGGGAGAGTAACATATGGTACAGTAGATAAGTAAACAACCTTCCTATACAATATACCTATTGGAAAAGCCAATATAATATTTGTTATCGCCGCTGCATTCAGAAAATATATCGAGTAATTAGGCCTTATAACTTTTCTCATTGTTGACTTACTCCCATGCTCCCATCAGCAATTGTGGTTAAGACGTGTAAACACTATAAAGAATGCGAAAATTAAATGTACGAATTACTAAAATTGCGATTGTATACATTAACAATACAGATTTTTAATCTATTAAACGATTAAGTAATTATCAAAAATATTATTTTCATTAACTGATGAATATTTATTCATTTCTTAAAAACGAAAATAAATCGATCTAAATTTTTAACTCAAACTCTTCTTTTGGAAAGTTCTGAATGCAATTTTGTCAATTTTACAACTGATATCTTTCTGTCTGTCTTTGATCGATTTGTCAGGATTTATTTACAAATGTATTTAAAATAACATCTCTATTATAAACGATCAGCTTAATGTAAAAAGTGAAAACAGTTATCAGAAATTCAGTATTTATTTCTTATTATTGTTTTAAAATATTAAGAAATTTCATAGTTTCATTGCAAATGTAAAAGATTTTACAAGTGTTGATTATGATCTTCTCATAATACAGACTATTGTTTTAAAACTAGTTATATAATGTATTTATATTATATTAGTTCTTAATTTTATATTTCTTTATGCTAATGTTTATATGTTAAATTAATAAGTATAAACTCATAAACTTATTTAAAAAACTTAAAAAGACTACTTCTCATCTTTTCAAAAGTGTAATTTGAATAATTAATAAAATAAATGCCTATTGTATTTTCATTATAAAGCTACTTATTTTCTTCCATATAAAGATTTAAGTTAGAACTTAATACTTTTTAAGTTCTAACTTATAAATATTATCTTTTGAAGTTGTATTATATTTTTATTTTATAACAAAAATAATATATTTGAAGAAACAAAAATAGGCTTTCTGTATTTTCAGATATGAATGAAAAATCAATATAACTTTGATCTAAACAGATTCTTCTGGCATTAGATGTACTGTACATCTGCAAATATCCATATTTTACTAGAGCGTGAAGGGAAACTTTGATTTCTCAGATTGTGTCAGATGTAAATTATTGTTGATAAAACTCCTGAAGTTTTATTCTTATTATTTAAATGTTTGAAGAACTTTATAATATTGTAAAAATCATATTATTCAAATAGATTTTAAAATAAATAATATTTATATTACATTTATACAATATTTTTATCAGAAAATTTTTAAAAATAACCATAAATAATAAGTAATTATTGTGTAATGCATGAAATTTTATATGCATTTAGACTTTAAAAATATAAACGTATATATTTTAGTTTTTATTTTAATCATGCTTTAAAAATAAAATAAAGATACATCATGAAATTAAACCTGATCTTGAGGGATTTATAATTATTTTTCAACAGCGATATTTAATGATTTCCGTAACTTCATAATCTATGTCATAGTAAATTTCAAATATCGAATTATAATAGTTTATAATGTTACAATCAAATTATCATATTTCTATTGATTTTACTACCATTATTTGAATATAATCACTACACTGCAATCACTTTCCTATTTGATATGAGGAAACAATGATTTTTTAGATCGTTAAATATATAATTAATAAAAAAAATTATAATTGAAAAGTCATATATTAGAAATTAATTATTTATATTGTTTTTGTTACTTCAAAACATATAGAAAGCTATAAATAAAGAAATACAAAATATAAGCTGGACAAAGAAAAATCATTATTACTATAGTTTGGGAGAAAATTGAATTACTTCAATATCCTATATCCTTTGTGGTTGAAGGCTATTTACCTTAAAAAATTGACGATTTGAAAAATTGCAACAGAACAAAAAAAAGAAAGTTGTTTTTA
>NW_019389898.1:0-3939 GCF_000671375.1 Centruroides sculpturatus
CTCACGAAGACAGAAGTCTCCGTGAATGAGATTTATCCATGCTTGCAAAGTTTTACTTCAATAATTAACATTTATATGAAAAAGAGACTGCTTAATTCATATTATCAAATATTGTCTATTTGAAGAAAGTTTTTTCAGTTTATTAACATGAATAAAATTAAAAATTAATATTAGATAATAGTATATGAACAGATTGAAATTGAAGATATCATTTAATGATAATCGGTTTCATTTCATTTCATTTCAGTAACTAAATATTAATGAAATTAAATCATTCCAAAACATTAATATTTATGCATTTTTTTTAAATTATCAAAGTAATTAATAATGATCATCTGTATTTGGTATTTAATCTTTTAATAAATCTAATTTTTGAGATGTGAGGAACTTTTGAGACTTCATCTCACTTAATTACATTTTCTGAAAACATGCATCATTATTTTTAATACACTTTTTATACCATTTGGGAAGCATACGTAAAACATTTCACTCTATTTCTCTTCCTTTATTTCAGCTTATGCTTCTCTCAGGTAGCAGAAAGTTCCTCATTGTTGATAAATAAAGTCCCTTGTTCTTCATGTGAGGAAGGCAAATGAAATCACAGTATGCAACATTGGACTATAGGAATGATGTTCAAGAAATGGTTGTCCAACATTATTCACATAGTCTTGGGCAAACTTGACTTGATGGATGCACTAGATTTTTGTCATGATATAGCCACAATGTGTCTAAATAAGAGTTCTTTAATAGCTGAGAAATGTAATTCTTCACTTGGAGAAGACAATCTGTTGCTCTTGTAGCACAACAGTCTTTATGAGTTCTTGGAACATATAAAATATATCATTAACACATAATAACAATAATAATTATTTATTTAACATAAAAATACATGCATTTACAACCATGCACTGCCAATTGATCTTTTATTGGATGCTTCTTATTTTTTAAAATCCAATAATAAATATATTAATAATACATATAACAATTAAAACAGTTGTTTGTTAATTTTATTAGATAGATCAATTGTCTTTAATACCATGTGTATAGTTTAAAACATTTAATAATTCAAAAAAGAAGTCAATGCTGTTTACTTTCTGTTAGGAAAAGATAAAGATAACTTTTTCTAAATAGAATTATTTTCTTTTAGATAAGAAGAATGTTAAATGTTCTGAACATGGATATTTCTGAGTTTTAATTATTCTCTAAAACAGTGTCCTTGTATATATTCTGCAAACTTGCCTAGAGTGTTTCACAGAAAAAAGATTTTAAAGTTTTATTGCAAATTTATTTCAATGTAATACATCATATTACTTTGTGGACAATTCCATGTTTCTATTTTATTCAATACAATAAAGTTTATTAATTTATTACTTTATTGTTTTGTGAAAATAGTAAACATGGAATTGCTTATTGATTTTTGAATATATTGATGCTAATGCTTTGTGTAATAAAAAATATATGAATGAAGTTACACAGTCTGAGAAAGGTTGAGAACCACTGCTCTAAAATAACTAAAACTTACAAAAACTTTTACATTCCAACTAGAATCTTACAGAAATGTAATAATTGTTATTCACATTTTTGTGGTTTATATCTTTCAGTTGTTTGAGTTACAAGATAAATTAAATACATACATCTTGCCTTAAAAATGCAGCATATCTTATTAACAAATTCCATGTCATAAATGAAAATATATTGTTTTATCCCATAATACAGAAATCTTTCTTTTCATGTTCAATTTCCTGTCTGATGCTATTTCATTAAATCTTGTTTTATCTTGCTGAAACTTTAGATCTTCATGGCCTTAACCTTGTGTTTGAGAGATTTTTAATAGACTTTTTAAACAGGAGATATAAATATAAACTATATTTTAAATTTGAAAATGTTCTCGTATGGCTTGAAGATAAGATTGAATATTAAAAAATAAAGTGTTCATATATATTGAATTAATCTTTTAAATTTATATAAATAAGTAAATTTTAACAAAAAGTATTTTAAATAAAAAAAAATATATTTTGTTACTGAAATTGGGGAAATAACAGTAGTTTAAATTTATTATAGCTTTCTACATCAATGTACTTAAGTCATAAATTTAGGCCTACTAATTCTTTAATTTAAATTTTGTATTTATTAAGTATCAGTAATTTCAAGAGAATTATGGGAGCTTAATATGAGAATAATTGATCTGTTAAATGTAACTCTTCAAAAACAAGGTATTAAACTAGAACTTGACCAAAGGAATTATAAAATAAGATTTTTAAAATTACTCACGAATTTATTCAAGAAATAAGTGTTTTTATGTGATTTTCCTAATATATTATTTTTTCATATTCATTTGATAAAATTAACTTGATTAAAGGATTAATTAAGGTAGATTACAAAGGTCTTATCCCTCACTACTTGGGCATCCATTATGGACCTGGCAGAATCCATAACAGCCAGACCTGCAATGAGGTGCCCAGGTGACAAGGAATGGACAGCCCAATAGTTTTTTACATTGTTCTTTTTACTATAGCATATCCTATCTATTGACAAACAAAATATTCAATTATTTATTTATTGACTATTCTTTGACTTGAACAATCATATTTTCATAATTGATACAAATTTCAGTTGTTTTAAAATGAAAGAATTAATTCTATGAAATAAAAAAATATGCTCAAAATTAAGGATTGCTATTAATAAATACAATGTTAACTTCTAAAAGCTAAATATTAATGGAAAGTTTTTAAAAGTAATGTGTGATATAGTTCAGCGCTGTCCAACTGGAGGCCTGCGGGCCGTATACGGCCCGCCAAATAATTTTTACGGCCCACGAGTACATTTTACTATGAATAAATTTATGTTACTAAATTATTATTATTAATATTAAAATTATTTTACTATGTGAAAATTTAAATCTAATTTGAATTTAAAGTAGGTACTATTTTGTTTGCGTAACTTCACTTAACCTGGCTGAATACAGCAGCAACCTTCTTGGCCCCCGAAATGTTTGGTGAAGAAAATATGGCCCGCGGCCTATGATAAGTTGGANATATTAATTTTTGCTCTGAAAAATGCGCTAGGTCTTATTTTCAGGGAATGTCTTATTTTTCCAGGAAGAAGAATTCACATTTATTATTGAACAAAAAAATTCCCAAGTCGAACTTAGACGAGAGTGACGTATATCCGGTGTGTCGAACTGTCGCCTTTTTATAGCGTCAACATCGGATTTGTTGACCAATTAGTGCTTACTGAACCGTAGCACTATGCAAATGTTATGTGGTTTATCAACCTTCTTGGCCCCCGAAATGTTTGGTGAAGAAAATATGGCCCGCGGGCTATGCTAAGTTGGACAGCGCTGATATAGTTGATTAATTGATTATTGAAATTAAATTATTGTTTCCAATGTTTAAATAAATTTCATAAAAAGGATAATGGGCTTATTAGAATTATTAAAATAAATAAAACTTAAATTGATTTTCGTTTTTAACTTATAAAATTCTCAAATATTCTGAATTTCAATAAAATTATAAAAAAATACAGAAAAGTTAATTTGTATTATTGTGTTTTTTAATTCTTTATATTTATGCTTTTAGTTATAATGAAAAAAATTAACATATCAATTATATGAATTGAATATCTCAACTTTTTTTGAATAATGGGAAACTTATTTAAACATTTTTGAATTTATAAATCCATCTTTAGATAGAACAAAATAAAAAATACAACTAAATATCAATGTTTTTAAGTTGTTATCAATTACTTAACATTATTATGTACATAGAATAAAGGTCAGTAGATGTATAAGTATTTGTTCATTTCAGCATTTGCTTATTTAATAAAAAAAAAAAATTCAATTGAAAAGTCTAAATATACAAATAGTACAACTTGGAATCTTGAAATTCATCTTAATGTGCATAAAATTCAAAAAGATTTAAAAAATGACTCAGAAATTAA
>NW_019389899.1:0-3874 GCF_000671375.1 Centruroides sculpturatus
ATTAAATATGAATTGCATGGATTATCTGCACGTTTTAAAATATAAGTATATTTATCAAAAACTTTCAAAATGTTTGCATAAAGTTAGTTTTTGCATTGGTCGTCATCCACTTTTATTCATTTGCATTCCTCTATTATTTACCGCATTATTCGCTTGTGGATTCTTGCGAATAAAAGGGCAAAATGAAAAAGAATTTTCATATCTTCTTTTTAATGAAAAAAGTATCATAGACAGATCAGAAATAGAAAAATTATTTCAAGAAAATGCAACCGATTTTGATTTTTCTCGAACAACTAGGTTAAAGGCGTACAGTAGCATTATAGCCAAGGCTAAAGATGGAGGTTCCATGATTCGAGAATCCATATTTCAAGAAATAGAAAATTTGGATTGGATGGTTCGAAATATGACCATAATTCATAAAAAGTATAATTTAACTTATACCGATATCTGTAGAAAAACAAAAGGAATATGTTTCCATAATGATATTTTAAACTTAGTCGACAAATTAAGTGCATTCTTACATGGCAGAATACAAATCAGGTAAGATTATTTCGTGCAAAATATAATTAAAACAAAACAATAAATCTTTAAATAATTCTGTATTATATATTGTTAATATAAGCATTCATGATATATATATATATATGCCCTAATAATATAATTACATTTAATTTTTCTTGTGATTTTCTTCGTTTTTCAACACTAAATATTTTATTTTAATTAATGTGTCAAACATCTCTTTATGTGTCATCTATCTTTATAATGTATTAATATTCTATTCAAAAAGTTGACTTTTTCTATGAAAATTTACAGCCTGTTTCCTTAATTTATAGCAGAATGACATAGCTTGTCTACCGGTTCTACAGGTAAATTATCGTATTGTATTTCCATACATTACACTTATACCTAAAAGTTTTTCGATATATCGTTACGTGTAACCAATTAGGAATATTTTTCGTCAAAATTTTGTTATGTTGGCATTTAATACGTTATACTTATACGTATAAGGTAAAAAAACATATAACTTAAAGTACGTATATTGTATTTTATATCTTTCATGAAAGAGATATAATGTTTTATGATGAATTTAAAAAGAGAAGGAAAAAAATTGTATTTTTCTTAAAATAATTCTTACAATTACTTCTATATTCAATGAATAATTTCAAAATTGTTTATTGAGAATTACATCAAGATTTTATACTGTTTTTCAATAATTTCTATATAATGGATTTTTCTACAATAGACATGCATTTTACCTACTTAAATACTAAAAATAACATTAAATTATATCTCATATATTGCGTTAAGAATTCTCTCTTTACAGACAATTTTTTTAAGTGCATTTAATTTAAAAGGTTAATAAATTTTATATCCTCGGCAATGACATTCTCCATTTTATTTAAATAAATAAAATATAAAAATTATTTCATATATTTACATCCATGAACAGCTAAATATGTTTAATTTTCATAATTAAAAGTATTACTGGTAAAAATTTTTCAATATACAATTACCTTTTGTAACCATTTAAGAATATTTTTCGTAATAATTTTAGTGAATTATTAGTAAATAATTATAAAAATTCGGTTTTAAACGAATTCTCTGCTTAAATTAATAATATAATGTGAATTTAAGTGGTTTTACAACCTGAAGAATATGATTTAGTTTTATCCTCTGGATCATTAAATACACCACTACTAAAATTGCTTCTTTTAATTTTGTTAAAACACTTTATGACATAGTATATACATTAAAATATTCTTAATGATATAAATATATACCTTACGTTAAATAGGAATTAAAATATTGTCAGATTAGGCCTATATCTAAAATTCTTCGTGTTACTTCTGGAGATAAAATTTAAGTAATTTACTGTAATTATTTCAACAAAATAATTATTGATAAACAGTCTTATATATATTAAAAGTATTTATAGTATTCTTAATCGATGAAAAAGCCTTGAAAGCGAGATTATTTAATTTTTGAATAATTATGTCACATTACTTTCAAAAGTCTTTCAATAGCTTGGTTCAATGTCGATGTAATTATAAAATGCTATATAATAAAATTCGTTGAAATTATATGTCATTATTTATGATATATTATTCTATAGATTATGCCAAATAGCTTAGAAATAACATATGGAATCATGAAAAACTAGAACTTAAAAATTTATGATAAAATTATTTATACGTGTGTATACGTGTGGTGTACTTGAATAGTACAGTAGAAGGTCGACAATTATATTTTTGTTCTTATGATTGTTTATACTGGTTATACGACCTTGAGAACTCCTACATATATTTTAATATCGTAATCTTAATGGAATTTTTTTATTGAAAACAATATATCCCAATCTCTTCTAAGCGATTTTATAAAGTATTTAAAATAGTTTGTAAATTATCCACAAGATAATACAGAAAATTTCAGAATTTGATTTTTTTTTCGTTGAAAAAGCGCATGAAATAAGTTTATTTTAATGAATAACAATTATTCAATTGTTATTAATCTTTCAGACTATTATTCAATTGCCTGGAAGATTAACTTTATATTTCTATTATGTCAGCAGTTAACGCTTAATAATGATGAGATTAATATTTGTTATTGTATTGAAATCGCATTATAATAACAACTAAAATTATTAAACAGAAGAATTACCATACCATCACTAATCTGTTTTAAAGACGTTTCAATAATATGCAAGATGAAAGGTAATCTTTTATACTGATATTTGACTTTCATGACAATAGTTTCTATCTTAGTGATTTTTTTCCCTGAATATACTCATGACGACTGAATTGAGGTGTAGCTTATTGCTCTGGGAGACCAGGAATCAAATCAGGATGGGTCCAAAATTCCCGGAAATTTTTCGGGTTGTTATGATCCGTCCCGTTCCTCATCACTCTTCCTATTATGGGCCTGATTGAACCCATAATAATCTTGCTAAAAAAGGGGGCTTCTTAATGCCCTCGAGGGCATTAAGAAGCCCTCTTTTTTAGTAAAAACAAAACAAACTTGAATATTCTGAAGTTAAATATACCTCTTTAAAAACACTATTTAATCTTAAATTTTTAAAAAGATTAATTAAGAAATTTAACAATTATAATGAGAAATATTACATTTGCAAGAAAACAAAGCAAAGCAAATTACTCGTTTTGTTTTAATTATAGAAAATAAAAATTCTTGTTTTCAAAAATGATTATTTTTAACTCATTATAAAACGGTTAAATAGTTAATAAGAGATTTATGTACATATAAATTACATTATTAAGTTCTGTGCGAAATTTTTTAAGCAGAAATTGTCGTCATTTTGATTTATTTCTACTGATATGCTTGCAAATAAAGATAAGAGGAAAATTATTCTGGAAGTGAAAAAATAAACTATAACTAGTTTAAGAAGATAATTTGTATTCTAGACTATTCTTCCTTATTCTATATTCTGTCATTCGTATCACTATTTGTAGACTAAAATCTCTATAGAGTCTTATATATAATTATATATGAATTTGCCATTGTCGTCCATAGAGGGCAAACGGCCATTTGCTTTCTCCTGGAAGCGAATAAAAAACTCCACGAATTATAATCATAAAGTAATTGAGATGTGTAACCTTCACCCTCGACCAGGAAACTCTTTGTCTGACTTTTTAATACTGTATCGTATAATGTACATGTAAAAGTACCTCTAAAATTAAATAATTATATAAAAATTTATTGATGTAATTATTTATCTTCAAGCCTCGCTCCCTGGAAGATTTTCTGCAGAAGCTTGTGAATCTATTTGTATAATACCTTTTAAAATATCGAATATCAAACTATCGTCATTATAAAGTTTTTAAAGGGAAAAACACAAATATTTGAGTTACATTATTATACA
>NW_019389900.1:0-379 GCF_000671375.1 Centruroides sculpturatus
GGGTGATCCGTTAAAGCTGCGAAAATTATTCCATTTCTCAAATTACCTAGGTAATCTGCAGATTATCTAGGTAATCTACGAATTACCTACTAGGCGCTCGGTAAAGTGAAAATAAGATTTTTGCTGGAACAACAGCAACGTTTCTGTCTGTACGCTTAAATTAACATAATGTTATTTATTTAATTTTCGATATCTAAAGAATCAAGTTAATACAATCAAACAATCAATAAAATAGTTGATTGAATCAATCATCAATCAATTAAAAAAACTTTAATACAAAAATCAAACGGTTTAAAATATTATTACAATTAGGGAAATGAATTTGCAAAACATATGATAAAATTGTACTTACTTATTAGTGCAATCTAAAGATTGGTGA
>NW_019389900.1:2119-6338 GCF_000671375.1 Centruroides sculpturatus
TCATATGTTTTGCAAATTCATTTCCCTAATTGTAATAATATTTTAAACCGTTTGATTTTTGTATTAAAGTTTTTTTAATTGATTGATGATTGATTCAATCAACTATTTTGTTGATTGTTTGATTGTATTAACTTTATTCTTCAGATATTGAAAATTAAATAAATAACATTATGTTAATTTAAGCGTACAGACAGAAACGTTGCTGTTGTTCCAGCAAAGATCTTATTTTCACTTTACCGAGTGCCTAGTAGGTAATTCGTAGATTACCTAGATAATCTGCAGATTACCTAGGTAATTTGAGAAATGGAATAATTTTCGCAGCTTTAACGGATCACCCTAGTTAATTTGCAGATTAACTAGGTAATGTACACATTAACGGATTTCGAGCTTTAGCGGTAACATATCTACCAGTAAATTCATTCAAAAATCAATTGTGGTAAGTAAATACACGGAAGTAATCTCACAATGCGATTTATATTTTGAACGTTTTGTGTTTCGTATAGTTGAGTTTTTTTATATTCTAACCGAAGTGTATCGAGCAGTTTGCATACGAATACGAAACAACGAATACTTTCTTTTATATTAATTTCACCTGATTGTTATTATGTTTTTACATATATCTGAATTTCGATCTAATTAAAAAAAACCATAATAAATTAACTACATTCCTCTAATTTGCCTATAACATGGTACATAAATCGATGCCCGATTGTTTACTCTCGCCTTTCTGTAGTTTATCGTGACCAAAAATGGTGTGAACGGAATCGTGATCGAACATTCGGTGTCGGAAGGGATTACAGTTTTAAGATTTTGCGAAGAATTTCTGGATTTTCTGTAAGATTGTTTTATCTTTTCAATTAAATACAGCATTAGGAATGAAAGTAAAGTGTTTATAATTTTTGCAGGAGAAAAGATCAGCCAAAGAGATCGTCCGACGATCTACTGACAGTCAGAAGACTCATCTGGGACCTCGACGAAACTGTCAAAGAAGAGATCAAAAATGCATCGGTCGTT
Organism: Centruroides sculpturatus; assembly: GCF_000671375.1. Taxonomy (NCBI): domain Eukaryota; kingdom Metazoa; phylum Arthropoda; class Arachnida; order Scorpiones; family Buthidae; genus Centruroides; species Centruroides sculpturatus. The sequence goes on from NW_019389900.1 coordinate 3,134, forward strand.
ACAGACGCGTAAGATACTGTAATTTTGACGATCCGCGAATAATAATTGTTATTGACGCGAAGTAAACAAGAAAAAACGTTAATTCGTTCTTTGCCAATGTTTAGTATCATAACTGCTTAGAAGTTATCATATGTATAACCTCGTAAATTCTCTATGTATATGGTGTTCTTGTTCGAAAAGTCTTTGATTTACATGCAATTTCCATAATTAGATATTGATTCACAATTTAGTAGGTTCCGTTGATTCTATCAATCGATAAATGTTGCGAAATCTATGATTATTTCTCGAGAGAAATTTCGTTGTAATTAGAAACAAAAGTCGTGGCAATTTCGTCTCAATTCGTCACGCACATTTTAAAACAAAGCTCCGGTACCCTGTCAGCATACACGTATTGCGTACAGGCGAATCTATATAGACATTAATAGGGCTTAATGTGTAGATATAGTGGGCTTTATAATAACTAGTACTTTTTTATTCACACTAAATAACATTTCTGCCTAGTGTTTAGTGCTGGAGACTATTATTTTTATTATCATTTTCGGCATTTCCAAAAATTTTGGTTAGGATTTGCCCCTAGTTTCGTTTAATACTTAAAGAGCATTATTGTCTGAAGGAGGTATAAATATTGTCTGTAAACATTATTTCCAGATTAATCGATACGCTGGAACTCAATGTTTTTATATTTGACAAATACGGCAAAGGTTTGCCGAAGAAACAAAAAATTAGTCCAGATGTGTTCATTCAGTTGTGTTTGCAGTTGACATACTACAGGTTAGTTTAAACGACGATTCTCTTTCTTTTAATGCCTATTTTAGTGTAATTAAATCAACAATGCTGTTATTTTTTCATCAGAATGAATGTCACAATGACGGCCACTTACGAAAGTGCCGCTTTGAGGAAATTCAGATTCGGTCGCATCGACAACATCCGCGCTTCCAGCCAAGAGGCTTTTGATTTCTCAAAGTCCATGTTAGATCCTTCCCTGAGTCAGGTCAGTCGAATGCACATTTTTCAATTATTACAAAAACTTACTCATATTGACACGTTCGTTATCTTTAGGCTGAAAAATGGGAGAAATTTCAAAAAGCCGTGAAGAAGCAAACCGAAATTCTTCTCTACGTAAGTAGTAGAAAGCCGTAAATGAATCAACAGAACTACTTATTAATTTTATAATTTGATAATATATGTTATTGTTCAGACAATCAACGGAGAAGGACCGGATAACCATCTTCTGTGCTTAAAGGAAATGGCTGCTCTACACGGCTTAGAAGAACCCGCACTTTATCAAACAGATTATTACAAAGAGTTCCTGGATTTCCGTTTATCGACCAGTCAGGTCGGGCATCTTTCTATGTAATGTTTAACTGGTAGCGAGTGGAAGAAAATTAATTGATTGGCTTTTGTAGCTTCCCACGACCTACGACATCGTAGTTGGATACGGTCCCGTAGTGCCCGACGGATACGGATGTTCGTACAATCCTCAGGAGAATCGTATCGTCTTTTGCATTTCGTCTTTCAAATACGCCTCTACGGACTCGGAGAGATTTGCACGGAATCTGCAAGTGAGTTTGATAGACCTGAAGGAGCTTTGTGAGAGTGGGAAGTCTGCAGTTTCCACCAGGTTGTTCTTTGTTGTTTAACAATTCGTTGGTGTTTTAGGCAAATGAATTACTCACGTGTTGTTGTTTTAGCTCACCGACAAAGGCTGCAGTTAAAGCTGAAGCAAAGTAATTAAATGAAGAAAAATATTAGTTTAATCGGCAAATTGGGTGTTTTCGGTTTATGCTGCAGAATTTCGAGTTCAAAATTGTTTAATATTAATAATGATTAAAAATTCATCTAATAAATTTTACGAAAGCTTTCGTTGTTCCACTTTATTTTATCGGAATTTACAAAATGTGCAGTTTTTCAATTACATTCTGAATAAATTAGATTCGGGGTTGTCATAAAGACGTAACATAAAAAGCATTGCTGGTAGTTTAGCAAACTTTAAATCAATATGAAGTCGTTTAACATACGAAAAATTAATATCCTTTTTTTATATTAGCGATTATCCTTAATATTAAAAAGTTGAGTAACTTTTTTTGAAAACTTTTTCCGCCTCCGGGCACTAACTGGGCTTCTTTTAGCAGGCCAATTATAGGTTCGCCTAGGACCGCAATGGATCCAACAGGGTGGCGAGAGACGGAGCCCGACATATCCTGAAAACTTGCTGAAAAGTTTTCGATTTGTCCGGATCGATCCACTGGTCCCCAACGTGACGGGTGACCCAAAGAAGTGTCTTATATTATACTCGCAGTTAGCGTCAGTTTCATAATGAACAGGTAGCGTACGTTTCGAGTAAACCTAGAACAACTTATTTGGTTTATTTCCACCTACCACACCGGATTCTATTGGCACGTTCTTACGCTGCCCCTGTCGTAGTTTCTTATATCACTTTCCCTCTATCTAGGCAGTTTAGCATTATTGAGTTTTAGAAATCGTAGTACGATTATAAAATCATGCAATGCCAAACATCGGGACACTTGTCGTGTTTTAAGCTCACGTAGGAAAATATGATTTATAAAAGAAAGTCTTTGAAAGAAATTGTATTCGAAGAAGCGTATTAACAAGTTTTTTGAATAACTTCGTAGATAATTTATATACTTCACATTTATTGATAGGAAAGATTTCAGAAAATAAGTAAAACAGTTTACAGAATTGAAGTTGAAGGTTTTAAATTAAGAGAAGAAATGTGGTGTGTATCGAATTTAGCCTGCATTGACGGATTTCTTTCTGCCGGTTTGTTGTACTAAATTAAAGTAGTGAAATGTCTTACCAAAACCAAACTTTTTATCGCTTTTGATCATGTACGGTAGAAACTCGATCCCATGCAGTTAACGATATTCGTCTTATTCTTCCTTGCCTAAATTCGAACTCCTCCTCTCTTCACTAACTCTACCGTCTTCCCACCTCTACTCTCTTTCTTTAACTCTCTCTTCGTCTTTTCCTACTTTTCTTTCCTGTTTGACAACCCTTTTTTATTACTACCCTTTGTCGTTGTCTATCCTTTTTTATTACTTTTACGACTGCTCGCGAAGAGGTTGGATATGGGCCGACACATTGCAGTCGGGGGGAGGGAAAGAATAGGTCCAATATCATTACACGGTGAAAGACAAGTCTCGGAGTTAGGAGACGGGTTTCTAAAAAGTGGTAAAGACTAAGA
>NW_019389901.1:0-3881 GCF_000671375.1 Centruroides sculpturatus
ATAAAGTATACAAATACAAATTGTTTATCTATTGATATATAAATGTGTTATTTTTATACGTAGATATAAAATATATATATATATATATTTTTTTTGGACTTTTTCCTCGCTGTGGGCATTAAGAATACCCTTTTTTATTATTATTTACAGGCCCATAGTAACATTGGAAATTTATTCAAAAAAATAATATGATAATTTGGAATAAATGTAAACTACTGACTTTATAAAATTGTGAATTGTACTTTATATTTTTCTCCTGTATAATTACCATCATAACTTAAATTACATATAATTTTTGTGGTCATTTATAAAATGATGCTACTTCTGAAAAATCATGATTTAAGTTTACTCTTAAAAGAGAAAAAAAAATAAAAGAATTTCATTGTAATGATTTACATTTAAATAGAAAAATATTTATTCTTTAAATTACTTGTTTGTTTTACTCGAATAATATAAAGTTTTCTCAAATAAAAGTTAATATATATATATATAAATTTTGATGTATTTTATGTGTAATGAAGATATATTCAACACAATTCTGTAATGTTTTTTGGTCACAATCCTTTCTTAATTTTGATTTAACGAGTTTATCCTTACTGTTCGATAAATATGTCTCCTATAGCATTTTAGTGATTGTATGAAAAAATCTGTATACTTAAACTAAATTAAAAAGAATGATAAATCGTTCTACAATTCCAAAAATAACGAAATGTCTTTTATAAATACTATTCTTAAGCAAATTTAAAGTTTCCTGTTGAAATTTAATACATATATATTGTAATAAGAAGGAAGAAATACGAATATAAAGATATTTTTACTTTCTGAAAGAAAATTGTCATAAGAATGTCATTTTATAAATCATTATTTTGTAAGGAAATACCTGAACACAAAGTAGACCAGATAAGGACGTCCTTTAGAAACAACTCATTTATTATTTGTATCTTACAAACGAAATATGATATTTATATTTATATATGTCTATAACGATATGAATAATATATTAATATGTTGACTTACCTTCTACTTTAAGACGTACTAGATCCGAATATGCTGCACCTTTTTCATTCCTGGCAATACACCTATACATTCCATCATCGGCTGGACCGACATTTTCAAGAACTAAAGATCCGTTTTCTAAGATTTTATACGTGGCGTGTCCATTGTGGTGCAAACTTCTTCCATTTCTGTGCCAAGATATTTGAGGTCGAGGTTCTCCAGTTGTTCCACACGAAAAAATAACATTGTCGTTCATCACCACTGTCCTGTTTACTGGAGATTCTACAATAACTGGTTCTACAAAAATAATTTTATATTTCTAGAAAATTACTTAAAAAATAGAATTATAATACGTATTTATAATGTTATAACTTGAAATTTTTATTTTAATTATATATTATACATTATTATTTCATTTTGTAAGTAGAAAAAGTTAGCTTATCTTAACTTTTAGTAAACATTTTATATTGATTAAACGAGAAAGATCACATCATTTATGTCAGAATGAAAAACCATAGTGGCTGTGGTTTTTTTTTTCTTTCTTTCTTTCTTTCAACCGATAGTAATAAGTAATATCAGCATCAAAAGAAGAGTTGTTCTAGAGTCAAGTCATTAGACGATGCACTTCTCTTCTGTTTCTGACAGATGTCGATTGATCGTAGAAGTTCTCTGCATTTGATGTGTAGCACGTCTTATTTACGGATGTGATGTGTTAACACATAGCAAGATAGAGAATGGTGTGTAGTTATTGATGTGAAAATTGAGAGAGATGAAAGTATGTCTTAAAATAACAAATAATAATAAAAAAAAATCTAATGAAAGACCAACCTGTCTCAGTTTTCTTCCTTTTTAATAAAGAGATATTTTTACTTAATATCAGTAAAATAAATATTTTATTTTAATAATTTAGAGTTAACAAGAACCAAAGTAATTAAATATTGAAATAAGAAATGTTAACGTAAGAAAATTGATTATTATTTTACATGAATCAATTTTCTTGAAGATAATATTTCTTCTACAAATATATAATGTTTAATCGAGTCAAATCTAATGTAAATTTTTAAAAAATATTAATAACAAATTTAATTATTCAGAAGTTTCGTAAACAGATAATAAATTATACTGTCAAAATATCTGTTAGACAACTAAAACTGAGAATAGTTCTTATACCGTAAATCTCTAGCAAAAAAGTAGCGCATCTCTTATTCCAAATACACAAGAAAGCTGACAAAAATGGATGGGCTTGTACTTCCTGAAGACGAATTTATATCATCTAAATTTAAAATCTCAAGAGGAAAAGAGCATACTAAAGATCGTGAGTAACTCACGAAATATCTTTGAAATGGTTTTTGATAAATCCGCTTTCACAATTCATCCACCAAGTTGGACTTGCACGGAAATCCAATGTTTGAATATTATTATTCTAGAAAGCAATGGCGGATAAAATTCCAAGAAAAGAAATGATAATTTTACAGTCAACCTCTAGACGAAATGACATACCAACTTTCCTTCTATCCCTAAGATTGTGTTTCCAGAAGGAAGCATTTCCAATAACTTTCAACATTTATAAAGATGCAGTAGATAAAACATTACTAAAAGTAGTTTCACATTTTGTGTTAACGACTTCCTTTAGTGTACTTTGAATCTGATTACCGACTGTTAAATGTAGATAATGTCTATTTAATTTTGTTTAGTATCATTCTTGCTAGTTGGATTATCAGTAAACGAACATTTACTGTGGAATCTCTTCTCTAATTACTAAAGAAAAACCTTTAGCGGTTTGCTATAATAGTTTTTAGACATTCATCTATTCTAATGTTATATCTAGATATGCATGAATGATAATTTAAGATAAGGAAAGTACTTTCTATATGGGAAATACTTCATAAATTATTCACAAAAGTAATGCTTTGTCGAGACATTAGTATTATTTTTTTTAGGTCCTACTTGTAAAATTGTTCCAAACCTTTCTGAATTATCATATAATAAAGTTAAATATCAAATTATTATTAAATTAATAGTAAAAATATTTTATTTTTGTAGTAAAATTTCTAGAAACTGTAATAGTTCCTCCATTGCTTATTGTTGCAACTCTTCGATTTTCAAAAAGAAAGAAAATTTCCTTTGGGATAGAATCTTGCTATATTTGGAACAATACGATTTTTTTTTTTGCAATATGAAGGAAGGCCTCGGTATTTTTCTCTCTTATCTAATAAATACTTTATTTCAAATTCTAAAAAAAAATCTAATAAACTAAAACTTTGACATTCGTTTATCCAGAAAACGGGTTGTTTCTATCACTTTTCTATTTACTATTCATTGGAAAACTTTTATTATTACATTATTTACGAAAGTTTTATTCGGTGTTGTTATTTTTGCNTTGCTTATTGTTGCAACTCTTCGATTTTCAAAAAGAAAGAAAATTTCCTTTGGGATAGAATCTTGCTATATTTGGAACAATACGATTTTTTTTTTGCAATATGAAGGAAGGCCTCGGTATTTTTCTCTCTTATCTAATAAATACTTTATTTCAAATTCTAAAAAAAAATCTAATAAACTAAAACTTTGACATTCGTTTATCCAGAAAACGGGTTGTTTCTATCACTTTTCTATTTACTATTCATTGGAAAACTTTTATTATTACATTATTTACGAAAGTTTTATTCGGTGTTGAAATTTTTGCATTTTTACAACAGATCGAAGGTCGCCTTAGGAACTTTTATGACGTATATATTATGTTTAGCCAAAGGCAATCGCGTATTGTATTTTGCAATAAAGAAATCTTTGTAAGAATAATGTATGATAATAAAATTCTCATTAAATTCATTTAACTTTTTTTTTCTAAATTGTCTAACATAAATATTATTTTTGCTAAATAACATTGT
>NW_019389902.1:0-3938 GCF_000671375.1 Centruroides sculpturatus
ATTATTGTACTGTATATTAAAAATGTGCTAAGGATTGCCTCTGTTGTATTGACTATTGTTACATTATTTTCACAACCGTAACGCAGCAATACGTTACTATCGTTTAAATATTAAAGTATTGAAATAATTAGTTTGCTTTCATAAAATTTATCCATCTGGAATTTGTCACAGTGTCATCTGTCTTAACTTTTCGTAGTGAATAGGTGAGAGATCTGGGCTAGGCACTGGCTGTGTGAATACCTTTATTAGATTCTGGAGAATCCAGTACTCGTTATCTTAGCCGTGTGGTTAGTTGTTATCTTGCTAGAACTGGAATGGACAATTCCGGAAAAACAATATCCTAGAAGGAAGGCTTGATTCCAAATATAATTTTCGGCTTTGATCACTATGTAGCTTACATACAACATGGGCAGAAATACAACTCCGTATCATTAGTTATGATGATTTCGGGACTCGATGAGAGCAACACTCTGTGTTGTTTGCTTCCGTACTTACTCGAATCATTTTATTTCCAATATTTCCTAAATGAATCAGGAAGTTCGACTCGTCAGACCATAGAACCGTTCTCCATTTAGCTGTTATCTAGTGAAGATGCTGTCTTGACCACATACTTCGCTTGTTCAGCTTGATCAATACAGTTTCCTCCGTGCTTAATACAGCCAGTAATCGTTACGTCTTGTTTAATGTGTTCTTTAACTCGTTTTATAATCCCCCCAACTGATTGATGCCGATTTTTTATAAAGTAACACTGAAACACATGGCAGGTCCTTTCTTTGATACCTTTAGCTTTGTTAAGATAGAGCGGAAGAGTTTAAAAAGTTATTCTCGTATAACGGAAATAGTAGCTATCGTCGTGAGATCTAGTTCAATCCACATATTAAGTAATACGGATCGGGACATCGCTCTCCATTCCTCATTCATGTTGAATGATCCCATTGTAGTGGCAGCTCATCAGTAATGATCGTAATTATGAATAATTATATAGCTTAAGTGTGCTAGCGTCCTTCGTTAAATAAACAATTAATTAGAACAGCGTTTCTCAACCTCTAACGAATCGTCGCCCACTTCAATAAAACCGTTACGTAGTATCGCCCCCTTCACTTCAAAATTCCAATGCCGTGGGCCAGGGCTAACGCCAAATTCGTACTGCATTGAATAGACTAGTGACTAGTATAATGTTATTTGATTAATTGTTGTACGATATAACGAATAAAATATTTAATTAATCTTAATATAATGTTTNTAATTTGTTGTATAAAATAAATCATCCATTGAAGTCTCGAAAGATAAAAATAATTACATTATCAGCGTGATCTTAAATGTTGATAGTTAACAGGATATTATAAAATCGATATCAAGGAAAAAATATGGTAAAAATATGTGAAAATTATTAAAAATCTCGTTTTAATTATCCTGTCTCTTCATCTCATTAACCTGGATATGAAAATGACCGCTTAAAGGAAGCGTATATAAGTGCTAATTATATGTTATTAGATTCACACGTGTCAATTTTTATCCAGGAATCTTACGAATATTAATACTCATTTAGTATTTAAAAAAGTATTTTAAAATTGATTTTTATTTATAAAATACTTTTATCTAATTTTCTAGAAGCTAATTAGGTATGAAGAGATGACTAAATTTAATATGTATTCTTATTACCTTAAATAAATTATCAGGTGTCAAAAGCATAAATTGTTAACTTGGTTAAGATAAACTGAGATTTCTGAAATAGTCGCTTTTTCTGTTGTATTTGGTTCAATTTTCTTTAACATAAAATGTTTCATGTTAATATAAAATGTTAACAAAACTTCAAATGGAGATGATGAAGAAAGAGGCGATGAAGTGGGAAGAGATGAAGAGAAAGGTGATGAGGAGAAGAACACGAAGAGAAGTAAAAAAGAAGGAAGAAGAAAAGGATGAATGGAAAGATGATGAAGCGAAGACAATGAACAGAAAGCGGAAGAAAAAGAAAAAAGAAAGAGAGGAAGAGAAGAGCATGAAGAGGAAACAGTAGAGGAATAATAACGTAAAATTATGTATACAGTCGACCCGCCTATAACACTGTTGATAATTCCGTTTTATATAATTTCCATGTTGTACGATTCACTTAGATTTTACAAATACGTGAGCCGTTCACAACCCGGCACACGTATTTGTAAAATCTAAGTGACTCGTACAACATGGAATTCATATAAAATGGAATAATCAACCGTGTTATAGGGGAGTCGACTGTACAAGAGACCAAAATCTTTCTATTGGTCGGTATTTTGGTGGATTCGTATGGACTCCATACTGTTCCAGCCAACTTCTTGTGGATTTTGCAGTGTACTGTTGCCAAATCTGGCAAAAACAAAGTATGGCCACCATAATTTCCTAAAAAAAAGGAAGACTTTTAGACATTCGTTAATATAAATTTCATCGCTAATATTTCCTTTTGTCACAAACGACAAACTTTTCGAAATTTGTAGCTTTTGCTATGAAATGTTTTGGTTTTTCTGAATTTTTTTTTCAGCCATTTGCTTTTCGACGGTCTGTCATTTATTATTTAAAACAATAGCACGGTTATTTCTATTCTAATTATTTAAAATTGTTGTTATGGCAACAAACTAAATTATAAATAATAAACAAAAAGTTAACGTCTTTTGAATTTTATGGATTTCTATCGTTACAGTCCTTAATTAAAATAAATCTAACCGTTAAATTATAAAATGTAATATGTACTGTACATAATTATAATAAACAGAAAGTTGTAATCAAATTATGAAAATAACAATAAAGGATTTTAAAATTCTTTTAATTGGATCTCGTGGATTAGCAAATGAAATAAAACGTATATAATTTTAATATTTTGAATTTTAACAAAGAAAATTCAGGCACGCACACTGAATTTCACTAAGTAATTCGTCACGTTTACTGTTAAGTAAAATATATTAAATTATATTAAAAATTCTTCTCTCTAAACTTTCTTTTTTTTTACGAAAAATTCTAAAAGTGGAAGATATTTTTGTATATTATTAATGAGTAAAAAACTAATTATAATTTAATGCAAAAAATTTCTTTTGAATTATCTTGAAATTTTCATTTTATTATAATAGGTTGGCTGAAGATAATTGAGTTGTCTTTATTCCTTCTAGGAAATATAAAGTGCACTCTTTAATAATAAAACTGTGTAAGTTTAGAGAGGAGGATCTTCAATATTCAAAACAGTAGTCTAATTATGACTTTTATGACCTTTTTTTTTGAAATCACAAGATTCAAGAAAATGAGTATTTCATTCATTCCAGATAACTATTCTCATCCTTGTAGTATAACAGTTTTTATAATGTCACTTGATTTTTATTTGTTTAATTATAGCTAATGTTTATCTTTTATAATATATTTTTTTATTAATTTTTCAATAATTTAACATTTTATTGTATTCTTTGGAACTAGACAATTTAACTCTCTTAGTTAACTGATTTTAAAGAAAAAACTAGCTCTTTGGAAAGGAAAAATGTTTAAATTTTTAGTTCTTTTGTAGTTGCTTTCATTTTAAAAATATATATATAAACACATGTTTAGGCTGATTGCATTCCCTAGTAGAAGGCATTAAAAATATAATGCTTTTTCTATGGAAAAATCCTCAAAAACTCAGTTTTTGAGAATTTTTGGAGTTTACTGGTATTATTATAGATTTCATAATAAAATCTATAATGCTACCACCACAATAATAATATACAAACTATTCATTAGTATACACAGTAAAAAAACTTTTCTAGTTATTCCCTGAAATCTTAATGCAGATTAAAAATGGGTTCAATAGTAATTTAAATTAAAAAAAGTAAATCTGGCTTACATTGTGAGCATTATTTATCTTTTTGATTTTTATAAAAGTTTATACAAATATTATTCAGCATATCAAATTTATAGTTAAAAAATCCAGTGAATTAAAAGAT
>NW_019389903.1:0-3893 GCF_000671375.1 Centruroides sculpturatus
GTAAATTTTAAGAAAAAAAATTGGGGATAGAAAAACAAAAACAATCTGTCAATAAGATTTTTCACATTTCTGCATCTTTACTACAGTGAGGATATATTGAAATTGTCAGAGTTTAGCTCCTAAAAGAATACATTTCTAGAGTAAACATCGAATTTGCCATAAATCTATCCATTTTTATTTTCAAAATCGCATTTGTTTAAAATTGTTCGAAACTTTGGAATTTTTTTATTTTATTTTTTCCCTTTTAGATATGCCTGCTTGTTTGTATTTTCCAGTAACGAAATAAAATTCTTCTAGTATTTTTCTTCTTAATTTAAACCTATAAAAAAGTATTTTTTAAAAAAATATTTAAACGAATTGCACGCATCGAAACATTAATTATAATTATTCATCAAGTAGATTAGGTATTAAAATGTTAATTATATATTTATGAGCATTTAGTTTAGTATGATGAAAATTTAATTATTATTATCTTAAGTAATATATAATAAAGTAATTAGTTGGCTTAAACAGAGAGTGTACAGGATATTATAGNTAATTCTTATTATTAAAGTAATCATTAAAGTATATGCATCTGTATAGCTGTTTTCCTTGTTACATCACGATGGAAAAATGCAGTAAAGGATAACGAAGAGATAAACATAATAGAATGTTTTAAACATAAAAATAGACTATTGTTATAAGCAAATTTAATAAATATTTGTATAAAATATCCAATAACATTTTCAAAAATACAAAGATATGTTTTTCAAATTAATAATCAGACATTTCTATTCTAAAAATCTATTTTTTGGTTTCTCTAAGTACGCTTTTCTATTCTCGCATGTTCTAAGTTATAGTGAAAAGAAGCTTCTGTATTCCAAGCATGTTTGACAATTCACAATTCAATCACGAAGTACAACGTGAAGAGAAACTTTGTTCACTTAGAAGAACAAAAATAAGTTAGAAGAAACAAAAAAATAAAATAAAAGTACCACAACGTACAATCTAGTGTAACGTTCCTTTCTTGTTACTGATGTAAGAATGGTCACGCATATCATGTGATAAAACTTTGTTCGCGTGACTATGTCTTTAATAAATGCAGATAGTTATTTTCCTCTCAGCATTGCTCTATAAAAGATTAAAAATAGATAACCTTGCCTTGACATTGACAAAATTGTCATTTATTTCCATTAAAAATTGTCATTTTAACACACTCTTACGCATTGTTCAGACTTGTTCGTGCTTCTATAATTACTAATATATTATAAAATATACAGTAATCTGATAGTAAAATGAATAATTTACTACGATAATTTAATTGTATGTTAACACATTATCCACTAATTTAACTAAGATAGTGTTTTAGCTACTAGGAAGCTATTGAGTGATGTAAAATTTTGCTATTCTCTTCTAACTATTTTGATTGTTTTCTCTATTTGATTGTTTTGTAACTATTTTGATTGATTATTAAATTATAAGAATGTTCCAGCGACGAGTTGCATAACTTTCCAGGCGTAAATTAAAATTATATGTGACGTTATCTGTTATGATATTTTATTAAAACACTTTTTATATTATTAATCGTTATAAAACGGCAATAAATTTAATTTTGAGGATAGAGAAAAGCTTCATAAAAAGTTATAAACGCTAATAACGAATAAAATCTTCACTAAGTCAGACCCCTCTCGAGGTACGATAGGTAATCGCCCTCTATCTCCCCAACCCCTCAATATTTAACCACGAAAATTTAAAAACATTAATCTCCATAATACAGAAATCTTCTTGCCAAATTTCAAAAATTTTGGACAAAAGGCACAGGAGTTATTAAACTTTAAAGTGGATGAACATAATCGGCCCCTGCACACGTATAACCATAGATACCTGAAATCTCCCAATTTTTGGCATTTCTCGACATTTTAAAATCCCCGAGTCCAAAAATTTAAAACATTGCGGTTATTTTGGGGATTGCCATACTTTTCCTTTGTTATATCTAACAGCAAGAGAGTAAAAATTATTGATTATATGTAGATAATTAAGATATTGTTTTTGTATTACGTGAATATATAAGCTTAGAACAAGAGTAATACAGTAATTTATTACTATAGAAGTGTCATATAACAAGGTTTTCTCTTCTTTTATTATAATAAAGTTAATGACATCATTACGTATTATTTACAGCCTTAATTTTCATTAACAAAGATTACAACCTTTGTTAACAACCAAAGAAACCCTTTTATAGAAAAATTAATTCTGTAAAAATATTGATTTTCAAATTCATAAAACAGTATTTAAAATTTGTTTTGATAAAATCAATTAAATGAATTTATAAAATATATTTTTTTATTTTATTTTCAAACTTTCAACATAACATTTACATTCAAAAACAATTTTTAAGTTAAAAAGTCTTTATGGATCTTACCATTCTCTTAGGATTTTTACATATTTTAAATGATTAAAAATCGATAAGTTCCACAGTGCAATGTTTTCTCTTATATTTCTGACTAAAAAATGAAAAAAATTTATAAAAACAAGAAAAAAATTATTAAATTGAAGTCGTATTGTTTACAAGTTGCAGAGAATAAAACTTGTTTATTTTATCCCAATAATAATTTCATAAAAAATAATACATATATCAAACATTTCGTTAAGGAAATGAAAACTTATTTATTAAATATTCTAAGTTATAATGTAAAATTTTAAACAAATTAATTTTAATAATTTTTATCTCTANTTATCGAGGTTTCAAGGTCCCCTGGGCCCAAAAATGTAAAAATATTGGGGAGGAAGTCATTTTTGACTGATCGCCATACTTTCCCTATGTTGCATACAATAGCTGGAAGGTAAAATGAAAATATAAGATTTATACTTGGAAATATTGCAAAAAATATTAATAGTCTAGAATTTTATTATTATAATTACTTAAATTATTATTAAAATAATAAAATTCCTGATACGTATTTACCATCCTTGAAAATTTTATTTCAAAATGATTTATTAATTGTTAAAATATAAACAATTTATTTAATTATCCAGAAATGAAGTTAATAAGTTAACGAGAAGCTCTCGGATTATTTGAAATTTTAATTAAAAGAATATTAATTAAATTAATTAAGTTATTATAAGAATATTAAAATATGGAGAGATAAAAGTTGAATTAAGAAAATCACGTAATAAATAGAAATTTGGTATTCTTTTTTAATGTTGTAACGAGGTTACAGCATGTAGGGTGGCCTAAAAGTCAGTCAACCGAGTTCACTGGTTTCAAATAAACAAGTAAATCACTGACTTTTAGACACTCTTTGTAGTATATACAATAATAAAATTAATTCTAGAATGAATTTAATGCTAGAATAAATATTTTCTGGTTGTAAAATTATTAAACGTGTTAATCTACACAAAATTCTGGAAATACTGTACCATAGTGTCTGTTTAAAACTTATCACGTTACTCATTTGACATTCTTCAACGTGGCACGAGTCTACAGACAGAATATGCTATTGAAATCAATACTTAAACTGTTGCAGTTGGTGTTAAGAAGAATAAAATTATAAATTTTCTTAATTCTCCAAGCTTATAAAAATAATTCTGTAAAAGAGAACTTTAAGGGTCTAGAGAATTTTGGAAATCAATAATTGGAAGAACAACGTGAACATGTAAAGATAAACGTCTTGAAACGATGATGATGATAACTTACCAATCAATGAGTTTACAGTTAATAGATACGATAAATTACTTAATTGTTTGAAAGTATATAGTTAACTGACTTTTAGATCACCTTGTATAAAAGGTTAGTAATGTATAAGATGAGGATAAAGTTAACTCAGCATCCAACTTATTTTCGTATTACCAGCTTTATGAAAAGAAAAGTTGTGTTTAAAAGTTTAAAAGATGATAATAAAAATGTTTCGAAA
>NW_019389904.1:0-3883 GCF_000671375.1 Centruroides sculpturatus
CTTATTATTTTTTATTGTTTATATTACATTCGAACCTCCAATAAAGACTACTTTCCAATTAAGATCGCCTTCCAATAACGGCCACCTTTTAATAAAAGCTACCTTCTAATAAAGGCTACCTTTCTCTTAAGATCACCGTCCAATAAAGGACACCTTATAATAAAGGCTACCTCCTAATAAAGGTTACCTTTCTCTTAAGATCACCTTACAATAAAGGACATCTTATAATAAAGGTTACCTTCCTCTTAAGATCACCTTCCGATAAAGGACACCTTACAATAAAGGCTACCTTCCTCTTAAGATCACCTTCCAATAAAGGACACCTTACAATAAAGGACACCTTATAATAAAGGCTACTTTCCTCTTAAGATCACCTTCCAATAAAGGACACCTTATAATAAAGGCTACCTTCCTCTTAAGATCACCTTCCAATAAAGGACACCTTACAATAAAGGACACCTTATAATAAAGGCTACTTTCCTCTTAAGATCACCTTCCAATAAAGGACACCTTATAATAAAGGCTACCTTCCTCTTAAGATCACCTTCCAATAAAGGACACCTTACAATAAAGGACACCTTATAATAAAGGCTACTTTCCTCTTAAGATCACCTTCCAATAAAGGACACCTTATAATAAAGGCTACCTTCCTCTTAAGATCACCTTCCAATAAAGGACACCTTACAATAAGAGCCACCTCCCAATAACAACCGATTCTTTTATGCTTTCCGTCGGTGATCAGAGGTTCGTTAGTTTTATTATTTACATTTTAATGACTATATTTTAAGAAATAATTTATTTTTTATTGAAAAAAAAACAGAAAAATAATTTTTAAAGTGGAATGTTAGATTTGTTGTGGCCCTAGCTGTAAAGTAGAGCAGGCCCTTTCTCTTCACCAAATAATGATACGTGTAAAGCTACGAGGCTCTAAGCTGCAGTTTGCATTAAAAATATATAAAATTATTAATTTTTAACTAAAATTTATTAATTTAAAATAATAATAATAATTTCATTTGAAGAATATTTATGCGGTGTGTGCCATTATCTTCTTTAATGTTTCATCACCTCATCCATAGAGAAAGGATAAAAAAGAAAATAGATGAAAACAAGTTGTCTCTTTGAAGAATTTAAAATAAAGGAAGAGGGAGGAGGAAAAAAAAGGTAGAAACTTTATTGTTTTAGAAATTTTAAACATTTTTTCTGATTGTAACGATAGAATTTTTTCTGTTTTTAAAAAATAAGCAAAAAATATTCCATTGTTACAATCACAATTTTGTATTTTCTGACTCGTTAACCGCATGAAGTTCGGGAGTTTTATTCACATTTTTTTCCTTAGATTCTTTTTTTTAAATAAACAAAAAGTTTTAATGTTTTAAAGATTTTTTTTAAATCTTTTTTTGCCTTCATTAAAGTTGTTTTTTGAACTTTAACACGTTAACGAAGACAAAATAACTGGATTTAATTATCTATTCGTTGTTTGTCTAATCACTTGATTAAAATCTTTTTTCTTTTAAAAAAAGTGCTTAATTTCCTCCCTTTTTTCTCTTGTTTTTGCTAATTTTTGACAGGAAAAATTCCGATTTTTTTTAAAATTTTTTTCCCTTTTTCATTATTTATAAAAGAGGAGAAGATAATCGAACTAACAAAGTAAATNAAAAATGAATGAAATTGTGATTACGACACGTGACCTTCTTTATCTCCCCACTCCGTCGACTTTTAATCACCAAAATTTAACAGCACCAAATCCCCTAATATATGAACCTTCCTGCAAAATTTCAGAAAATTTCGACAAAAGGCATAGGAGTTATTAACCTTTAAACAGGGTTAACAAAATCGACCTCCCCAAACACTAACGTTTATACATACAGAAAAACCCCCGAATTTTTTTGTTTTAAAGTGCAAAAATGTAAAAATCTTAGGGGGGGTCATTTTTTGACTCATCTCCATACTTTCCCTCGTCGTTAAATTAAAAATAAAAGGAAAAAAAATCCCTAAATTCTTTAATAAATCTCAGCTGCGTTAAGCACTTATTCGCTTAATATTTTCCATTTATTTCATAATAACGTCACATATTTCATTAAGTTACACAATACGCAGCCCTTTCTGTTACTTTATTAATTATTATACTGCAGAATTAATTAAATTGAGTTTAATTGTTAAAGAGTAAGTAGATACTAAAGCGTAACCATTCCTTTATACACACAAACACACACACTCTCTCCTCTCTCTCTCTCTCTCTCTCTTCTCTCCACACTGCATTAAATCTCAAATGATAAATCGAAAATGTGACTTTTATATCATTTATTACGGACATAATACTTATTCGTAGTTCAAACTTTCTACCAGTTCCTTTAATGATTCCGTTGCTGCTCTGCATCTTCTTGCGCCTGGCTTATTGACGTCATTTCCAGCATCCTTAACGGATGCGAAGCGTTGTTTCTCTCTCTCTCTCTCTCTCTCTTTTCTCCTTTCTTGCTACGCGGATAAGAGGGAGCGTAGTGAAGAAAAATAGAAGTTTCGTGCTGTTTAACAGTAGTAAAATTACCTCCAGTCGGAGTGATTTGTCCAAAAATGTGAGATATTTAAGAATAAAATGGCAAGCTCTTCATTAAACTTGATAATTATCTTTCATTAATTATCTTCTAGAGTCGTTTACAAGGAGACAATATAAATTTGTCAGCGGTAAAGCAGACAAATGTGCAACAATTCCTTAATCTTTTGTGTAAAATATATATATAAATTCCACTATATTTTCCTCCTTTTTTTAAATCGAAAAACATTCATTTTTGCTGTTCATTGTGTCTTAAAAAACCGAATTGTAACCTTATATTTAGGTAAATTGGAAAGTAAAAAAATAAAAGTTAAGTGAGTTTGTTTATCAGAGAAAGTTCTTTGTGCAAGAATCGAACTCGGATTCAACTGATAAAAGATGGATAAACTTGGAAGCCGCCATACAGGCGGCCAAAATTGGGTTACATACATGTTTAGTCACATTTTTTGGCACATAATATAAAGAATTTTTCTACCATAATGAAAAATATGAGTTTAAAATTTTCCATTTACCATTTTCTATAGAGTTAAGCAGACTTGAAATCAAACTCCTCTTCCTCTTCTTCTTAAATCCATGCTTCTCTCACTCGTCTATAACTAGTTTTATTGCCAATTAATTTTTTAAAAAAATCGCTACTTTTTCATTCATTTTAAACATTAAACTTTAAAAAAAATTCTACCATTAACACTTTAATCATCTCTATAAATACAAGACAGTGATTGTCTGTTGAATTATCCAACTTCTCCATCCTCCTCTTCCTCGATTACTATGGCGATCACATTTCCAATATGGATAACGTCTAGTTTTATTTATACCAAGAGATAAAAATTATTTAATGAGGTGTAACAGGTTATTTTTTTTCTTCTTCTTCTTCTTTCTGATCAAGCTACACGTGTACGTCTAATCAACAATATGTACACATTTAGTTTTGTAACATCATACTCCTTAATGCACTTGTTATGTAAATGGCTGCTTGTAAGGTAGATAAATCGATAAAGAAAATCTAAGTACGTGTTATCTGTGGTTAATTTACTATTGAAAAATTAGTCGAATAAACTAACAAAAATTTTCGACAGTAACGATTGTTGGTGGAGTCGAGGGGACATCGATAAAACGGAGTCATAAAATTGGTATCTTTCTTCCTTTTTTAATAGGAATCTGCCTGTTGTTTCTTGATGCTTTATTGATCTACAACTTTCAGAAATTTACTTGATTTCTTTTTATATTTTCTTTTGTATTTTTGTATATTTTTTGTTTTTACTCTGTATTTTATTCTGTATTTTTCTACATCATCTTCTTCATTTTTTCTATATTTTTCCTGAAGTTTTTCTG
>NW_019389905.1:0-3877 GCF_000671375.1 Centruroides sculpturatus
TCTCTCTCTCTCTCATAGATAGCTTAAGATGGCATCTTTTCTGATACCACAAATGCTTGATGGATGATAAATCTAGAGATGAGCAAATCAAGGAAGTGTGGCAATGTGATAGAGACATTTCTGGGAAGTCCTATCTGTTGCAGGTATTATCTTGCTAAAAAATGGCTGGTTTGCAGCCTTACCACAAAAGGCAAACCGAGGGTGCAGGATTTCTTAAATCTATTGATGTGCTATCAATGTCCTTTGCACCACTACCAGGGACTGACTGACTGTTCAAATTGATTGTAATATGAGATGGTTCTCCAGACCAGCACACCAACATTGGGACAGTATGCCACTTAACTGTAAAAGTGGGACTAAAACACTCAACAATGATTTTCCATTCTCTTACATGGTGATGGTTTGATCTCAAACATAACCAAGATTTGTCACTAAAGGCAATATGCTGCCATTTCTTAGCAGTTTATGCTTCTCTGTCAGAATAGAATATCAACGCAAATGAAATGGACAATGCTGGGTGCTAATGGCAAGATGCATAGTGGTTGCTGTGCATGCATGCAGATTTGCTTCTCCTAGTTGTATGCCAATAGTACAGCAAAAGAGAGGGTTCTTTAGCAAGGCTTCCTCTTGTCTGTGAATGGTAGACAAAGATGCCATTGTAGCTGTAAATGCTTGTCTCACAATCAGACAATCATCTCACCTTGATCTGTCTGAGGTACAGAGCTTGCGCACTATGTATTGTGCTATTGCATATTCATTACCCAACACTTGCTTACACTCAGGTCAGAATGGCCTAGATGGTGGACAGCCATTCAACAAAACAGCCATTCTTTCTTTAATCTTATGATGTAGTCTTTCTCAAGTTCAACCACCTGTGTATAACGTCATTTGATTGTATTGTAGAGGCCTGACATTTGAAGACCTGCAAACAGGGACACTGAAAGCTCTGAATATAGTAAGTCTCTGTAACACTTTTTATAGGATACTGAAATAGCAATTAATAAGGTGCTTTGATGGCATCAATTGGATCCATCTATAATCATTTACATACTTGTCTGAGACATAGCTGTATGCCAAGTTTTGGAATAATCAGATAATTTTATCTGAGTGGGTAACTTTTTGTCAAGAGTGTATATGAGCATTAGATGAATTTTGTCTCTTTATATTGATGTAAGAGACAAGTCAGGAGTTGAATGCATTTTCTACTCTCCTGAAATGTGCCTTTTTTAAATAAAGCCATATGATATTAACATTTTAATCTCATAAGCAGTCTATTAGACAGTATACTTAAATTGTTTAAAAGATACATGAAAAATGAGTAATAAAAAGAATTTTAATTAATATATTATATAGAACTATGAAATGAAGAGGAAAGGACAGGCTATTCAAAACATGAAAGATGATTTCTGAAATTACAACACACTACATTGGGAAATACTTAATGAAGAAAATAAAACCTAACAAGTATCTTAAGACAAATGTTATTTGTTTTTATTATAAATTCAAGGAACTTCATGTTGGACATAATAAAATCACTGAAATACCTTCTGATTTATTGGAAACTTTATTAAATGTCAGAACTTTGGACTTAAGAAATAATAAAATATCAAAAATTCCAGATGAAATTACTTGGCTTCAGTCATTGGAAAGATTTGATCTTACTAATAACAATCTTTCTGGGTATGAATTATTTAATTATTATATTTAAATACTATTAAGATCTGTTGTTGTGATTTAAAAATGTAAAACCAATTATTATTTTTAGATTGCCTTATACATTGGGTACTTTACCACATTTAAAATCCTTAAGTATTGAAGGAAATTCAATGAGATCTATTCGACGAGACATTATTCAAGTTTGTATTTTCTTTAAAAAACTGAAATTCATATTAAATATTTTTACTATCCATGAAGCTTTATCAATAACAAATGAACTTGAATCTTTAAAATGTTATGTATTATGTTTTTATTTTGTGTAGAGAGGTACTGTTCAGTTATTAAAATGGTTAAGAAGTCGAATTGAAGATCCAAGAGTATTGTCTGCTGCAAGGAACAGACATTCCAGTGGAGAAATTGATAATGGAGAATGTGATATTCTACAACATTGTGATAAATATACCTTGAAATCATCTCATTCATTAATATATTCGTAAGTTTAATGTTTTGAAAATTTTATTAATAATAAGATTAACGCAACAAGAATTTTAAAAAGTATTTGATTGAAATTCTTAAATTATAGATTCAAATAAAAGACAAAATATTATTAAGTTTATAATGCAATAATACTTTTTAATTAATTTATTCATACTAAAATAAATGCTATAATATAATATTATATAAATTAATTTTAATCTAATGAAGAAACAATTTCCTTTGAAACAATGTTACAACTTAAGGAATGATCAGTACCTTGTACAGTAGGACCTCCTCTTGTCTGGATACATGTGTTGATATGGTTGGCATAGAGACATACAGGCATCGTATGCTATACTGCAAGAGATTTGCCCTCAGATGTTGCAACTGCCATTCCAAATCTCTCTCTCTCTCTCATAGATAGCTTAAGATGGCATCTTTTCTGATACCACAAATGCTTGATGGATGATAAATCTAGAGATGAGCAAATCAAGGAAGTGTGGCAATGTGATAGAGACATTTCTGGGAAGTCCTATCTGTTGCAGGTATTATCTTGCTAAAAAATGGCTGGTTTGCAGCCTTACCACAAAAGGCAAACCGAGGGTGCAGGATTTCTTAAATCTATTGATGTGCTATCAATGTCCTTTGCACCACTACCAGGGACTGACTGACTGTTCAAATTGATTGTAATATGAGATGGTTCTCCAGACCAGCACACCAACATTGGGACAGTATGCCACTTAACTGTAAAAGTGGGACTAAAACACTCAACAATGATTTTCCATTCTCTTACATGGTGATGGTTTGATCTCAAACATAACCAAGATTTGTCACTAAAGGCAATATGCTGCCATTTCTTAGCAGTTTATGCTTCTCTGTCAGAATAGAATATCAACGCAAATGAAATGGANTAAAGAAACAATATTTTAATATAAAATTTATTTTAAATTTCAGTGTTAAAATTAAAGTCATTCTGTTTTTTATTTTTAACCAAATAGTTTTGAACTTTTAACTGAGAAGTTAATTGAATTAAATTTGGGGTTCAATAAATTGACAAATTTACCAGCTTTTCTTGGATCATGTCCTCATTTAACATATTTAGATTTGAGGTAACTTTAGTATCTAATGATTTAGTAATTATTGATATAATAAATTAAAACATTAAAAAGAATTTGACAATTTTTCAAAATTTTTTGTAAGGAATAATCAAATAGAAAGTGTGCCTGAAGAATTTGTCTCCTTGGAAATGTTGCGAGAAATTAATCTATCATACAATCGGCAAGTATTGTTTTATATTTTGATAGATGATTTTAAATTATTAATAAACTTTGATGTAAATGAAGTTATCATTTATGAATTATGTATTTTGTTATAAAAATTAATAACTTAAAAAATTGGAAAAATTTTTGTTTTTATTTATAGATTTAAAGAAATACCTCAAGTATTTTTTCGATTAAAAAAATTAGAAATACTTTTTGTTTCTGATAATCAGATTCAGAAATTGGATGTTAATGGTTTATCTCAGCTGCCAGTGTTAACTGTTTTAGATCTTCGAAATAATGATATATCTTATGTACCACCTGAATTAGGGAATCTGAGACAATTAAGGTATTTCTTTTGTTAATATTAAATATGAGTATAATATAGATAATATAGATCTTAAATAGGGAGTCTTTAATCAAAATTAAGGAATATTTCAGAAATAAACATGTTTACACCTCTCTACATTATCAACAGTTTTAAC
>NW_019389906.1:0-3864 GCF_000671375.1 Centruroides sculpturatus
AATTAATATATTGAAAAATAAATTTATGTTAATCATTTACTAACTTACCAATAGATATATGCCTTGAGGTACCCATTAAACAATATATTAATACTGGAAAGAATGAAACATAAAGCCCATTTATAGCATCTACTGATGCTAGCAAACCATATGCCATTCCTGAAAATAATAAATTTGAGTTATCCTTAAAATTTTTATAGTCACTTATCAAAAACTAATTACAGCAATTTCACAAATCTTGGCCAGTCTATAAAAATACTCTAGCAGGGACCAGTCTATTTACTTAGTGAAGGGAATGGATTGTTGATGAATCTTTGACAAGGTTACTGTGACCTACCAAAAAAAGTTCTTTAACTTCTTAAAACTTCTGGGGTCCCAACCAAGTACCATGTGTCACCTGGCCAAGATATATGAAATGATCTGTATATTTCTGATTTAATTTATATGAGATATAACACCAATCCAGATATTTTTTGATCACAAGTGCAGAAGTAATCTAATGTATTGAATATTGTATATTTTTTAATAAACTTTTCGTTTCTTAAAAAATGATTTGAATTTTACAAATAAATGAACGTCAATATTGCAAACACTATATGTTCAGTATAATATATTCATTACAATTATTTACTTTATTCTTACAGAATATTAATGCTTTTCTCAGTGGTAGTTTTAGTTTTGTGCAAGACCCTAAGCAAGCAATACTTGTAAAGCTTTTTCTATTTAAGATAAAACAGTCACATCCAGAGGAGGGTAAAGGAGCCCTGGCACACTCCAAAGAAAAAAAGGGAAAGAAAAAAGATTAGAAAATTTTCAAAAATCTTTTCCTAATTAAAATTCATTTCTTTATTTATATTGTATCATGTCTTCTATTTCTATACTTATGAATTAGTGGTCATATAAGGTATGAATTTCATTGAATTCACATTAAAAATTTTCTTATCCATTCAACCTGACTCATCCCAAGATTAAATCCTTAGTTTGTATAATGTGGAATCTGGACTTCAATATAAACAATTTAATGTCATAACATCAACTTTGTCAACTATCTGTCAACTTTCCCACCTGGGAGTATGTCTTCTTTTAAGTTCTCAGCATCAATAAAGATGTTTTCTTGCGACTTTCTGACCTGCTGTCCCAATTTCCTCATTTTAATATAACAACTAGCTACAAACTATTGACAATCATCGCCAGTTCCTCAACCGGGTCACTTGTTTCTGTGTCTCCAATTTTGGATACATTCAGATACTTCATTTTATTATATTGTTGGATACATCGTTTTAATTATATCATCGGATACATCATCCTTCTTGCTTGTGGCCATACTATCCACTGTTGACCTCTGAACTAAGAACTATCATATAGAACTTTCTTCTTTTTGACCCAACTGGCAAGCATCCGATCTCCAAATCCTCTACAAGGTATTTATCCTCTGCACGCTCTAGTGCAAACTCTCTCTCTCTCTCTCTCTTGCAACCACATCTATATAGTTGTTTTGATATAATATGTATCACGAATCCTTTTTTCCCTCTTTTTACAAATAAGATGATTAATACGGTTATTTCTTTTGTTAACTAGAATCCGAGTGAGTCACTTCCAACCCACTGTCTCACGGTCTCCATCCTGAATCCGATTGCCCATGCATGTGACCTATTTTTAAACAAACCTCACTGTTGCGTCTTCTGGATCAACAAGACACTGTGGTGTCAGTACTGACGAGGCACCAAAGACCCTCTGGTCACAATAATTTAAACCAACATCATAGTGGCAGATTATTGCACAGATACAATACAAGAAGTGCACACTTAGAACCTCCAAAAGTTAGCAGCTTGAAAAAGAGATACATTCTGCAAACCTCAGGCACAGATACTATCTTCAACAAGACAATTTGCTGTAAACAGCAGATTAAAAGTTTTTACTACTTAATAGCTGACAAATAAAATTTTTTTGACCATCTTAAGTAATAAGTAATATTTAAAATTCTTGGTATGCTTATGTACTTACTCTCCAATCAAATATGCACAGTTGATCTCTCTCGCTAACTGCAATCTGTGTGAATAAATGAAAAAGCTTATAACTGCTTGTATTTGGTGCAGTTGGTATATTTCAATGTTTTTTTTATTGTAAAAGGAAACATTATAAAATATTCATGTATAATATCTTTGTTTATTGTACTGTATACAATATAAACTGTTTTATTGTGATGGGTATGTATGTGTGAGTGAGTGGCAAAATTCTGTTCTCCCAATCTGAAGCTTAATAACTCCTGTACCTTTTGATGAAATTTCTGAAATTTTGTAGTTTGTGTATTAGGGACATTGATGCTATTAAACTTTGGTGGTTAAAAATCAAGGGCATGGGGAGATAGAGGGGATCATGTGTCATATCTCAAGTGTTGTTGGACTTAATGGAGATTTTACTCATTATTATCATTTACAATTTTGTTTTCATAAAACTCTCAAAATTAAACTTTTGCCATTTTATAATAATAATATAAAAAGTTCTTAGAATAAAATCTCATAATAGATGGCACCACATCAATGGCATAGTGAACATAACTGGCACCTGGGACACAACACTATATTGGTGCACCCCTCCCCCTTCCAGAAACAAATCTTGTTTGTCTTGGAGACCATTTGGTGCCCCTCTGCGAGTGGCACCTGGGGCATAATAAGACCCCTTGCCCCCCTTGCTACGCTAGTGGGTCTTCTTTCCATACTCCTTGATATCTCTGTCTTCTCCTTCCCAGCTCTTCTCCTCAAATGACGATTTTTCCCCTTTCCTCTCGTGCCAGTCCCCTTTGACCAATCCAGTGTCACCCCCTATTCTCTAGTGACCCATCGGACCATTGGGTCAACCAATTTATGGTGAGGTCAACAGAACAAACGACGGAAGTGAAATTTATGAAGGGAAAATGGTGGAAGAAAGAGAAAAAGAGAGAAAAAAAAAACAAGGCCTAACAAGCCACACACTGACAATTAGATAACAAATCATTTAGCTTCAATAATGCTTGCTCACTTGGGAGTATTTAAATCAGAATCACAAATCACATGTAAACAAAATAAACAACTGCACGAGAAGTATCGAATGTGAACGAGCTAGTGCACTGCCTGTGCACACCACTCATTCCATCTTGCTCATTCGCAAAGCGCGGTCATGATCAAGATTGTTTGATATGAATTGGTTTATTTTAATTTTTAAATTTAATAATTGGCGATTTTGCGCCCTCCTTTGAAAAGTGCCCAGGGCACATGACCTACTTGCCCCAACCTAGCTACGCCTCTGCACCACATACACTTTTAAAGTTTGCATGGGAAAATTATGTAACTTGTTGCTGGATTTTCTATATTATAGATATGTTTAATATAGAATTTAAATAACAATATATGCATTTCTTTAATGACACAGTATAGCTTAAATGCATTATGTTATATCATTTATGTTATAAATATTAACAAAAACTTTTAAATCAGCAATTATCAAACATTTTCAAAAACTTATGTTTTTGGCTATTTTTAATACCTTTTATTGGGATTTTCTAATTTATATTCCATTATCATTTAAAACTGTACCATTTTATAGAACAATCTGATGAAGGCTATTAAAAGTAGTCAAAAACAGTAGATATGCATTAATAATTATTGATTTTTAACAATTTTTTGGTGCTTTGTTTGTTAATCAGTTATGTAAGGTTACATAATTAACAACTTATTTTACCTTGAGGAATCTGTAAGACAGCAAGCGTAAATCCTGCAATTATATCACTGAAAATATATTGTTTAAATGGATATTTAGGCAGCCAAACTAAAATAGGAAATAATGAATATATACATGAAATAGGACTGCATCTGCAACATTTGGCAA
>NW_019389907.1:0-3910 GCF_000671375.1 Centruroides sculpturatus
CTGTTACAAATTATTATAAATTAATTCTCATTTTATACATTCATAAAACACATCTATAGCAAACATTATATCAGCATTGTTAAATGTAATAAAATGACAATTTTAATTTAGACTAAGTAAGTATGAAATTCATTTTCGTAACCTAAAACTAAATTTAGAATTATAGTTAATAAATTTCATTATCAAATAACTCTCTTCATTTGAATTTCGTATTGCATGGTGTAAAATAAAGCATCATACTATCTAAATTACCATATACAGTATTATGTTTGAGAATTTGAAATATTAACTCATTCTCCATGAAAATCATTGCTTGCTATAAACCTTTTAATGAACGTATAGATTTATACCATTAGTAAAAGGTTTGTAATATAATATTACAAAAACTTACCAATATATTTATACATATTGATAAAGTTTTTTTTCATAGAGAAAAACCATAAATGAATAACAAAATTTCAAAAATAAAAATTTTCATATGACTGTCATTCAAATTAAAAATGACAGTACAAGCTTACATGTCAAATATTTTGAAACATTGTTCCAAAGTTTGTATAACTGAAATATTCTAGCAGACATTAAAATTTTTTTGATAGAAGCTATTCTAAATTTTTTACAGAGTTGCAAATACATTATACATGGAATTTTACTTCTATGATATAGTGCATTTAAAATTTAAATAAATGATTAATCTCACAGTTACAGTAACAATGCATAGAAAACATTAAAAAGCAATTTGCTACAGAACAACAATTTTACAAATCCTGATGTTAACAAATGTGATATATGACCAAAAAACATACATTAAATCATTTTCCCAATGGAATTAAACATATTGTCTTTATTGGCAAGGATTACAGAAATCAAAATCTTAAATTTGAAAACAAAAAAACATTTTTATTAATAAATCTAGATAAAATAAAAATATTAAATATATTTTAACATGGTATTTTTCAAATGTCTGATCATCTGTAAATATATAAAAAAAAAAATTACAAGATTTATTCCTTAACTAATGTTCAAAAAATGGATTTAATTTTATTTGATTTGACAAATGATTGCCAGATTATATTAATGCTACTGTTAATAATTTAATGTTAAGTAATTTTGCCTAGATGTAGGTGTTATATTTATCAAGAGAAGGCACCTATCATTTAAATTATTAATAGTAGCATTAAAGTCAAACAACTGCCAGATTATATCAGGCTATATTAAGTTATAAAATTTTGTGAGTTTTTGAATCTTTTTACAGAATTGTCAGCGTTAAATAGCATAAATATCTATTAATTATTTGTTTTTGGTTTATTCCATGAATTAGTAGTAACTAAAAAATGATATGATTTATTATGAATCATAATTATACTAATGCTTTTCAAATAGAGATGAACAAATACCACTTTTCTCAAATTTAAATATTATCAGATATTGAATATTCAAAGAACTTAATTCCCATTTTATTTTTTCTTTACTGGGAAAAGTATTGTGATGATTTTAAGTATATTTTATATATAGTAAAGGCAATTGAGAAATCATCACAAAATTTTTGAACAAAGCAGGCAATGGTTTGGGCCACTTATCTACAAATTCTATTCTAATTCACAAATTTGTGAACCATCTTATAATATATAACCAAGATAGGTTAATAATTTATGCTTCTGACACAATATAGTGCTATAAATTAAGACACTTGGCGGATTTTCTCATCTTTATTTAGTTTATCAACTAAATAAAGATGAGAAAATCCGCCAAGTGTCTTAATTTATAGCACTATATTGTGTCAGAAGCATAAACAAATAGCAAAGCACGGTTTCATATCATCAAAATAAGAAGTTATAATTGAAACGGCGGAAATCATCGAATTTAGAGAAGATGAAAGTAGAACTACACCGGAACAGCGCATATAAGGAGGAAAAATTNATAATTATTAGTGCAGAGCCCAAATGGTTAGGAGTTGAAATTTGGTACGCAGTTAGGATACGCCATGAGAATGCACACTAAGAAGGGATTTTCCAAAATCCCCTTGCAGGGAGAGGGACAAGGTTAAGGAGAAGAACTTTCTATTGTACTATTTTAGATACACTTTTTGCATTTTTGTGGGAAGTCAAATTTATTTTTAGATCCATCTAAAAATTCTATAATTAGCCTTGGAAGAGGGAGGACTTAATTCTTGCACCTGGTGAAAACAGATAGATAACCTTTGGTTATATAGCCAATCTTATCTTATGTAAGGATTTATCACACGAAATAACCAATCTAACACGTTTTCAAAATTCTTTATTCCGCTACTATATGTAATGTAGAGAATTTTAAAAATGTGTTAGATTGGGCACTCGGTGTGATAAACTCTTACATAAGATAACCTTTGTAAATATAAATCAAATAATATAATATAGTAGAAGAGTTATAAGTATGAAATAATCTTAATCTTTTTTGTTATTTTATACCTGAGCAATGCTGGGCTCATCTGCTAGTAAGTCTATAAATTTTTGAACAAGTGAAAAAAGCCTCCAAGTAGACCTATAACTTTTTGTTTTACTTTTTAGTTAATTTATTTAATAAAACAATAACTATTAATTATTTAACTGCAATAAATAAAAACACAAACAATTTACTAAATTCTAAGAAATGAAACTTAACAATATTGAAAAAGAAAGCACAAACACAAAGTCAAAATTTTATCTTAACAACAACAAATTAATCAATAATTTTTTTATTTCCTCCTATTGCAGATTTTTATTTAAGAATAGTAGTACTTGAACATGTTTGAATGCTTCTACTTTTGTTACAAATTCAACTAGAGGCACTGTCTAAGTATAGCACAATTTTAGAGGTATTTGTAGTGTTCAAATTTATGTTATATCTGCAATCTCAAACCTTAAAAATAGTTTCTATTAATTGAGTATTTGAAGATAGGATTTGTTCATCTCTATTTTCAAATATCTTAGAGACCAACTAGAAATTGTAATTAAATTTAAACTAGAATAAACAACTCCACTAAAACCTGATACATTATATTACTAAAAGCCAACTAATGACGTATGTCATCGAGCTAGATAATGGCTATAATAATAATAAATTACAGAACAATTTGATACTAGAGGGAGGTGTTAGGCACTATCTCTTAATAAATACTATATTAGATTAACTCTTCTAAATAATTAAAATTCCAAATGTTTTCAAAATGTACTCATCATCAGGGTTGCAAATTTTAAAATGGACTATTTACAGTCTTCTAAATGCTTACAAATATAAGTGATTTCAAGATTTTTCTCTAAAATTATAGCTTTCTTATTACTCTGATAACATAAATTGACTTGCATCATCCAGAATACAATAATGTTAAATATAAAACTAAATATTACATTATTTTTGTAGACTGATTGTTAAAGATTATTCTTTCATAATTGCCAATCTGTTTAGATAAAAAATTATATATATTATATATATATATATATATATAATTTTTATTTACATGTTTCATAAAATTGCCAAGGAATACTGGAATTTAGAAATTTTGAAAATAACTAAAAGTAATATTATGTAATTTCAGCTTTAATATCAGTTTAATAAATTTGTTTTAATGATCAATCCAATACATATGAATAATAGGTAAGCTGAATAATAGGATGAGATAAATTGGAAATGATAAGGTAAATATTATTCTATATTTATTTTCCATAATGACTTATTAAATAATAAGTGTATCGTGAATCAGCTTTAGTTTCACTACTTCCTTTGAAATTTAATTATTTCATATTAGAAGATTTTTGTTTTCTGTTTTAAATTGCTAAATCTAGTACATTTTTTTTTTAATGTTATTAATGAAAATAGTATCTATCTCAGACTGAACTTTAAAAATTAGGATATGTAAATCATGAATTTGTACATCCTAAAATACAGAATTTTATTG
>NW_019389908.1:0-3881 GCF_000671375.1 Centruroides sculpturatus
CATTGTTTATATAACAATTAAACTCTCACTCAGCAGAAAGAATAATAAGTAAAATCATCACTAAACAATGTTAACTGCTGAGACACATTTATTTGCTTATACACTAACATTCTAACATAAAAGTGAAATAAAATAAAGTAGGAAATAAAAATAAAAATAAAGCTAAAGTTTAAATTTTAAATACAAAAATATATTATAATAAATGTGGTAAGTAGGAGTTTCTATAAAGAAATTTTTTTTGCAATGAACTTTCATGCTGATGGTAAACTGTCCTCATCTTGCATTACTATCAGCTTGGAAGTTCATTGTAAAAAGAGAAACTTCTTTATAGAAATTCCTAGTTTCCACATTTACTATGATATATTTTTGTATTTAAAATTTAAATTCTATCTTTATTTTTACTGTCTTGACCCTGTTATATATAACGAAGGGAAAGTATGAGGATTGGTCAAAACATGACCCCCTAAGATTTTTACAATTTTGGACTTAGGACCTTGAAATGTTGAGAAATGCAAAAAAAAAAAAAAAAAAAATTCAGCAACCAAGTTGCTTAAGTCTCCTGGAAACATTTAAAATTTTGGTGGCACTATCTTCTGTTATGATATTTTATTAAAAAAATTTTTTACATTTTTGATTATTATATTATTTATTAAACCCATACCTACCTTCAAAATTAAGCAAAAAAGCTTAATTTTGAAGGTAAGTATGGGTTTTATAAAAAATTGTAAATGCTAATAACTAGTAAAATTGTCATTAAGTCTGACCCTACTCAAGATATAACACACAGACCCCCCTTTATCTCCCCATCCTGTCACCCTTTGATCACCAAAATTTAATAGCATTAATTCCTCTAATACACAAACTTCCCTGCAAAATTTCAGAAATTTTCAACAAAATGCACAGGAGTTATTAAGCTTCAAGGAGAGGTGAACAAAATTGTGCCACCCACACACTAACATCCTTACATACAGGGAAAACCTCCAAACATTTTGCATTTCTCAACATTTCAAGGTCCTGAGTCCAAAAATCTTGAGGGTCATTTTTTTGATTGATTGCCATACTTTTCCTTTGTTATATATAACAGAGCCAGGAAAGTAAGAAAAAAAATAATTATGTGTGTGGATGTTAATGTATGTGTATAGGGCATGATTTGTTCACCCACTTCAAAGCTTTATAGCTCCTGTGCTTTTTGTTGAAATTTCTAAAATTTTGCAGGAAGGTTTGTGTATTAGAGGGATTCTTCT
This sequence comes from Centruroides sculpturatus, assembly GCF_000671375.1. NCBI lineage: Eukaryota > Metazoa > Arthropoda > Arachnida > Scorpiones > Buthidae > Centruroides > Centruroides sculpturatus. Next base: position 1,245 of record NW_019389908.1, read on the forward strand.
TCTTAGTGTTGTCCCATAGATGTAAGGTCTGCTATTTGGATCTTCAAACACCACTTTGTTCAATTGAGTGCATTGTCTGGGTTCAGATGCAGAGCCCTTAGGTCTGCATTGATAGCATCTTGCCATTGTTGCTTTGGTCTTCCATGTGGCCTGCGGCTGTTCACCTCTAGGTAGTAGGCAATGTTGGCATCTGTATCTGGGGCTGATCGTTGGATGTGGCCAAACCAGGATTTTTTGCCTCAATGGGCGCAATGCCAAATTGTTGGTGTATCATGTCATTGGTGATATGGTTGAGGAGGGATAAACCAAGCGTCCTGCGAGCCATGCGCATCTCCATGGAATGGAGATGCCGTTTGGCTGCTTTTGTTGATGGCCAACATTTGGAACTATAGAGAGCGATGGGTTGTACCACAGTCCAGTAGATTTTTGATTTTAGGTACATGGGCATCTTTTTGTCACAGAGAACACCAGTGATTTTTCTCCATTGTAGCCATGCCACATTTACCCTCATTTATACCTTGTCGTCAGTGCTCCTGTCACTCTGTAGGGTTGAGCCAAGGTAGCGAAAAGTGTGCATTTTATATAAGTTATCACTGTTGACCTGGATTGTGCCCACATTTGGAAAAATTTCTAGATATTCAGTCTTATTGGTGTTAAGGCGCAAACCAAAGCAAGTCAGATGGTTGCTCCAGGCCTGCACCTGGCACTGTAGCTCTTCTCAAATGGTGGTTGCAAGCATGATGTCATCGGCATAAAGCAGTGTCCAAGGCACATCGTTCTGTATATTCTTTGTGATAGAGTCCGTGATGAGAATGAATAGCAGTGGTGACACTATTAGAGGGATTGATGCTATTAAATTTTGGTGGTTAAATGTTGAGGAGATATAGGGGGGGTCATGTGCTATATCTTGAATAGGGTTGCACTTAATGAAGATTTTACTTGATTTACAATTAATGAAGATTTTACAGTTTCTTATGAAACTCATTTCTGCCCTCAAAATTAAGCTTTTTTTCATTTTATAATAATTAAAAATATAAAAAATTTTAAAATAAAATATTGTAACAGATGGAGCCACAAGCAGTTTTAGATGTTGCCTGGATACAATAAAAATAGAATATTGTCTACATAATTGAAAAGTTTAAGTATAAAAGATATAATTTTCTATATCTACTTTATTATTTTTTGATTTTGTTATTTTATTAGCAGACATATACAGTAATACAAATAGAAATATATAAAATATGTAACAGTACTTTAAATGACAACTTTATTTTAAATTGGATAAATAGTAAAGTACAACTTTATTTTAAATTGGGTAAATAGTAAAGTACAACTTTCTATAGTAAATACTAATACATATAAGTACCACTTCTAAACCTATAGATTTCCAGTAAGATACAAATCCAACCAAATGAATGAACGTTTTCGATCTTCTATCGAGATCTACTTCAGGTTCACTATTGTTTCAACTATGGAATGCCAAGAATTCGAACATTTTTGAATACAAAGTAGTACTTTGTATTCAAAGAAAAATAAAAACTCTAAACTGATCAAAATATATATTTTGAAATTCATTTTTAAATAAATGCAAAAATATTATTATTACTTAAAAAATTAATTGCATATCAAAAATNTAAAACATTTAATCTATATCTTTATTTCTAGAAAATGAAAAACTTTGTGTTATTAATATAAATATCCTATCAATATTTGATAAATTTTGTAATTTGTATTATATTATAGATAATATAATATATAGTCAATTTAAAGTAACTTACACAGTTTATGATTTACTCTTTTTAAAGTTATTAGAAAATGGGGATTTTCAAATTAAAGATGTGGCAAAAGAAGATGAAGGTGATTATACATGTTATGCATCTAATAAGTTTGGAGATGAAGAAGCAATGGGAAGATTAGAAGTTAAAGGTAAAAATTTATTTTAAAAGATATATTAATTAATCATAACAATAAAATAAATAAATATTTTCACCACAAATAGTTTTTTTTAATAATTAATTTGTGATTTTTATATTTTTTTTAGTTAAAACAAAAATTTATCAAGCTCCAAAAAATTTTGAAGTTGCTGCTGGAAAATCTGCTACATTCCGCTGTGAGGCTGAAGTAGATCCCAATCTTAAGCTTCAGATTGAGTGGTTATTTAATGATAAGCCTATTGACTTTGATCAGGATGCTCGTATTATTCAATCATCTGATAAATCATTAACAATCACAAAAACAGTAGAATTAGATTCTGGAACATATACTTGTATTGCTAAAACTTCCTTAGATGAAGATCGTGCTTCAGCAATGCTCATTGTTCAAGGTAAAATACTTAATTTTATAAATTTATATTTTATTTATAATTATCATTGAAAATTTGAAGTTTTGAATTTTACTCTCTTGTTTTGGATAAAATCAAACAGAAATAATTACATAAAATTTCAATTAAAAAATACTTTATCCTATTAAAAATGATTAAAATTATCAATAAGGACAGAAAGATGTAATGCTGAATATGAAAGACACACTGAAGAATTATAATAATTGCATTAACCACTTTAATTTCTAATGTTTTCAGCTATATTTTACTGACCTTTCTCAGGAGAAACGTACAATCTGAATGCCACTTGCATTTGA
>NW_019389909.1:0-3959 GCF_000671375.1 Centruroides sculpturatus
TGAGAATAAAAGAAAAAGTCAAATTATAAGTTGTTTATAGCTTTGTTCTACAACTTGTTTCAAACTTACAACTACTTAAAAAAAATGTGAAAAAACTGTTCAGAAATGACCATTTAAGTTTAATTTTTTATTCTTTAGCAAACAAAACAATGACATAGTGACTTCAAAGCATTTATGTATTTTTTTTTTTTATGTCCAAAAATGTGTGAAAAGAAATATTACAAATTGAAACAGAAAGATTGGAAAATAAGGGAAAATATGTGTAATGTTTTAAATTTTGCATTATGTAATTAACTTAACATAAAAATAAAGTGCCAAATTTTCAGTCTATTATATGGCTAAGTTAATGATGACTAGAAGCTAATTAATTTGTCTGTGTTAATTATTTATTATCCAAATATACATAGCTAATGTTGAAAATTCCAGAATTCCCATTCCCCACTACGTTGTTTTTGCAAATAAAAATATTTGACTAATAAAATAGTATGCGTGCATTCATCAAATCGTGAAAGGACCTCCCACGGTTTTTTATCAAGTTTGAATTGATGTATTTTGGAGGACTGTTGCCTCCAAAAACATTGCCTAGGCTGTGCATTAAAGACTACCCTCATTTTCTGTAAGTTGAACATTGTCCTCTCATCATTAAAATGTAAATTATGTCATTTCACATGATAAGTGTACTTTGTTAGTAAATACCATAGTTATAGATAATTATCTACAGTATTTGTTGTTAAGTTGCAGACCCTGCCAACATTAAGGCAGTTCATATCAGTAACCATTCAAGAAAAAAGTCTAGTGTTCATTTCCCTACCAATATAACATAACAATAAATTTAATATTGTATTATAAAGACTAATGTATTGAGCTTAAATTCTCATAACTCTGTAATGAGGATATCTCAAAATGATGTCATTTTGTCTCACACAATGAGTGCTAAATGTTATATGCAAGAATTTAAATCTGGCTTAATGTATCAAAGTAGGCCTAAATTATAAATATATCATAGTTAAAAATTATAGTACAGAAAATTACATGATGTGGTGGTCATGTAAAATTGTGTTGATTTACATTGTAAACATTATGTTCTTTCATAAAATATACCTTTGTTTCAATGATTTTATTTTTTTCCCACCAAAATAGATAAAGACATTATAGGCACTCTGTATTATTTTGTAAATTGACAATTAAAAAATAATAAATTTATTACTTATTTTTTAAATTGTATAAAGTAATATAAAACTCAAATGTGATATATCTTGTTTTTGTTTTATTTTCAATTTAATTAGTTAAAAGTTAATGTAATATATAAAAAAGCAGAATTACCTTTTTAAATGAATTACTAAAACTTTTGGAACTTTGCAAATAGTCATTTGTTTTTTTGCTTCTCTTTTGTGAGCACATTTTGGACAATCCCATGCTGCATCTCCTTTCATTATTTCTTCTTTCAAAAAAACTTCTAAACAATCCTATAATAAATTTTTTTACTATTAATCTTTTTTCCAACATTTTAAAAATAAAAGAAATTTAACACACTAAATGTATATGTAATATTAACATTACTATTCAGTATTTCTACAAAAATGGACAGAATATATTCTCTTCATTTTTGTTTTACTTGTAGTAATTCATAATGAAGACATCAATCATTTTTAAGGAGCTCAATATAATAGTGATAACTATTTAAGTCATTTGATTCTAACTGTTATAAAAAAAATTTACATTCTAAGTTCTTTTTTGAAACTTATACTTTTTTTTTAATTTTGAAGATAGACTAATTAAAACATAGCAAACTAAATTAAATAGTGTTTAAGACTACATTAAATGAGGCAATTCTATGTAATAAAGCCTTAAGTTGATTGAATGTTCACTGAGATTATTAAATGTAAAATTAATTTTTAAAAATTTATTAAACTTACTTTTAAATAACTTTTTTTATATGAAGGAATTGGTAGTGCGATTGTTGAAAATACTTCATAGCTATTAGATGTTTTTTGCAATAAAACACATTAATTCTGATTGAAGTAAACCTTCAAATAAACTTGAAATAATTGATTTATTCAAATTAGTGTGATTTTTCCCAAAACTTCTCCTGATCTTCAAATTCAATCTTCAATCTTTGTTTTGGAGAAATATAACAATTAAAATCATACGAATTTTTAATTGTAATTTATCTAATGAAATATATTTACCTTTTTATTCCAATGAAACTGTGTTTTTTTTTCCCCCTTTTACTTTTCAAAGACACAATGTAGTGACACTTTTTAAACACTTGGCAGATTATTCATCTTTTATTAGGTTGGTTATTAGGCCAACCTAATAAAAGATAATCTGCCAGTGTTTAAAAGTGTCACTACATTGTGTCTATAAAAAGTAAAAGGGAATATATTTACCTTATTAAAATCAGCATGAATATTTTCTAACAGTAGTATAAGAAATTCATGTGAATCTTCTTATTCAAAACCAACAGTAACTGACATATATTCACTAACAGTATTCTAGAAACAAAAATGTTTTAATTATTTTTTATTATAAGTAATTATTCAGTTTTAATTAGTTTCAAAATAATAAAAATATAGTAAGATATCTTTACTTTAAAGTATTTTACTCAAAGATTCATTTATCATTCAATAATTTAAATCAAAATTGTTGTTTAATCTAATGATGTTATCAAGTAAAATTAAATTCATTTATCATAGTGTTACCACCTGTCCGGTTTTTCACCTGAACAGTTCGGGAACTGACTAACTGTCCGGGTGAACTATTAATTTTGNAAAGGAGTAATGCAGTTTCGTATATCTGCCTAGATAAATTTTCACACATTTTTTACAAATTTATAATGTAACATTATTTTCTTTATATTTATAGGAAATTTGCAAATTACAACTTACCTTAAGTTTTACAATTATACTACATTTACTAGTGAAACTCAGAATATACTTTTTCAACAATGAAATCAAAAGTAGGTTTCACCAACACGAAATTTATGCACATCTGGTTTAGAAACAATTAATTTATAAATAAGTACATAAACAATACAAAAATATTAAAAAGGACATTACCTGAGGAGCAAGTTTTAAATTTTTGACAAACAATTCCAACATTGAATCTTGCTTTTACATAGACATGATGTATTTTGGTTTTTATGTTTACAAATAAAAGAAACACCAACTAGTAGACTTAATTAAGTTCTACTTTACAAATTATACATCAATACACCACAGAGATAAAAACCGCTCCCTCTTTACAGTTTTTTTTCTGTCACAATGCGGTCTAATACAAATTTGCATATTTTAACAAAATACAAAATAAAATATGCAAAACTGTAAAGAGGGAGCAGGTTTTATCTCTGTGGTGTATTGATGTGTAATTTGTAAAGTAGAACTTTTATTTGTAAACATAAAAACCAAAATACATCATGTCTATGTAAAAGCAAGATTCAATGTTGGAATTGTTTATCAAAAATTTAAAACTTGCTCCTCAGGTAATGCCCTTTTTAATATTTTTATATTGTTTATGTACTTATGTATAAATTACTTGTTTCTAAACCAGATGTACATAAATTTCATGTTGGTGAAACCTACTTTTGATTTCATTGTTGAAAAAGTATATTCTGAGTCTCACTAGTAAATGTAGTATAATTGTAAAACTTAAGGTAAGTTGTAATTTGCAAATTTCCTATAAATATAAAGAAAATAATGTTGCATTATAAATTTGTAAAAAAAATGTGTGAAAATTTATCTAGGCAGATATACAAAACTTATATATGTGTACACCTTTCAAGTTTGTAAAGAATCTAATGATATGTCTCGCAAATGAATTTATACATTTAGTTATATATTTTTAAATAACAAGGGACAAAACATTATACAGAAAAACTATTGCCTTTCTGTATAATGTTTTGTCCCTTGTTTTGTATTTGAGAATAATAGAATTTTAAAACTTATTAGTTAACTGTTAAT
>NW_019389910.1:0-3866 GCF_000671375.1 Centruroides sculpturatus
ATAAATATCAATTGAATAAATTCGCACTTAATGAATAACGATATGTACTGTACATTTTTTTTTATTTGGCTGATGTTCGTAATACAATTATCGTATGTATCATACTTTAAATATTTTATTAAAAGACTAAACTTCAGAAAATTGATTTTTCGTACAAAAATACACGGTTGTTTATGAAAAAATACAGTATATTGCTACATTATTTTTTCCATGGCTCTTATAAAGTATAGATAAATTATATATATATATACTGTATATATAGAGAGAGTCTAGATAACACATTTATTCCAAAAATTAATAGTCTAATAATTGTAATAATTGGTATACTCGTGTATGGTAAATTTACTTAATACATATGTAGTTTTTCAATGATTTCTCCTCAATAAAAACGGCTTGATAAAAATTTTGGGCTATCTGAATTGTTAATAGAATATGATTTCGTGAATATGATTTGACTTTCATAAAGAAACTAATGAGTCTTATCCAAAAGCCGCCATATTTAAATTTGCCCTGTGTCAAATGGTGTAGCCACAGCTCTGGTCTTAAATAATATTGTATAAATCCTTTTGGATGCTTAAAATTTATAATTATTGTAACGAATTTTATTTCCGTGTGTCATTAGAATAAAATTTTTTTTTCTATAAAAATTTATTCGTTTAGTGTAATGATAATTAGGTAGCTAAATAAATAAATAATACTTTTTTACATATTTCTCAGATTTTAAGATTGATATGCAAATATTCAACAAGGCGTGAGTTAACAAATGATCAAAATACTGATTTATTTATGTCAGTTTCTTTATTACTATTACATTATATTCTTTATATTTCTTATGTTGACTTTTATGATTTTTCGAATTTTCCATAATGCTTTTATAGCTTCTCAGTATATATGATCTACGTAGTTCTGTTCTGAATTATTATAGTTATAAAAATGTCACCTTTTTTATAATAAAAACACCAAAAATATCTCTTTGAATACGAATTTCTTTTTTTAAAAAAATCTCCATTATCGCTTACAAAAATAATTTTAAAGTTTTTCTTCAAACTTTTGTATCTAGTAATTCATTCTTCTTTTTCATTGTTCTTTTAGTTGATAGTGTTGTAAACATTAATTATATATATCTCTCTGTTGGTTAAAAAGATTCTTTTATAAAATATTCTGTATATATTATATATATAAAGATCTTAGTCTTCTTTTATACACGTAGTCTCAGTTAGACTCAATGTTATACAATACACAAGAATCATCTAAGATAATTTTTTGTGTCCAGGTTTTTTCATTTTCCCAAAAATTATTATCGATTTGTCATATTTATAAAATGATTGATTTTAAAAGTAAGTTAGACTATGATTCTTATCGTACTTTCCAGAGTGAGTGCAATTGCATTCCCATAAACAATATTGAAAAAATACCGATAAACTATAATCAAAATTGAGATAATAGTAAATGTTTTCATCTATATATTAATATTTTATTAAAGGCTAAATTTATCTGTCTTTATGTCTATAATTTTTGTTTGCAATTGATATGCTTCTTCTAGTTACCAATAACCGATTCATATCCGTATTTTCTGAAGATATCATAATTTTTAAAAAATTGATTGAAATTAATAATACACATCATTCTCCTAAACCAGTAAATGTTATAGATCTACTTTAGATCTCAATAAACTATAAATCGATCGATTTAAATTTAAATATTCATTAAACTATTCGTTCTTTAGATATTATTTTGAAAGAATATTCGGATTTCATCAAATCCGAATATTCTTTTCAATTTAATAAAACTTTAGCCATGGAAGTGTATTTAACTATTGACTTCCTTTGTAGTTATTTTTATTCAATCAAAATTTATCATAAAAAAATCTTTTAAAGAATCTGAAGAATATAATATAATATATTTGAGAGTAATGACGAATCAAGCTTTTCAGATTCCAGATGTAATCAATTATAAATGATATAAGACATCATCTATAGATATATTAAGAAAAGTTAAGATAAGAAACAAAATCTCGATCGAATTGTTCACAATACTTGCAATAATATATTTATATATAATCAGCAAAACATTATAAATTTTATCTATATCACTCCTCTTGTTTATTATTAAGTTAACAGATTACAATACAAAATTGAAAAAATATATTTTGTCTATTCATATAAAACATGATAATGTACTTAATACAACCGAAATTTATCTTATTTTTAATACCATATCACACTTTAAAGTATCTTCCTTAGTCTTCTCCTCTTCTTCCTCTTTTTCTCTCTTTTATATGAAGAAGATGGCCTCTATATAAACATTCTTTCTTGATATGATAATAAGGAACAAGGAAATTTGTTCGTCTTGGAGTTTTAAAAGAATTTCTACGATTTGTTTATTCTTGAATTGTTTACATAAATAAACAAAGGAAACTTATTTATCCTAGCAAACGCTTTAATTTAATTTAATTATTATCATTTGAATTATTCTTTTGTCACAATATGTTTATTTTATTTATTCTTAAATAATGCATAATCGTTAAATTTTGTAATTAAAAATAAAATAAAAAAATTATTATATTTTTTAATCACAAACAGAATAGTTTATTTGATATAATCGCAATTTATTATATAAAATTTAAAGAATTAATTCATTGTTAAATAGATGAATTTTATTATATTTATCATATAAATTTCAAAGAATAAAATTCTTTTAATGACTCCAGTAAAATAGATTATATTGTGATTGTAACAACGTAATTTTAATGAAATCAACATTGTTAAAGTATAAAATAATAATAAAAAAATATAAATAAAAGTTATAAAATGTGAATAAATTAAATGAATTTTTAAAAATATGACAAATCCGATTGTAAAAATTCAAATAATTAAACTAAATGAGATTAAAAACATCTTTGAAAATACAAAATTACACGTACAATTATGAAATGTAAGATATAAAATGAAAAAGTTTTCTAGATTTATCACCTAATCCATTGATATTTCTTCCACATCATCTAATAATTTATCCAACTTTTCTCTTATTTGTTGGATCAATACGAAATGGATCTCTGCTTTCTCAATAACGACCACGTTTCCCACATTGATCATAAATTTCGTTTCTTCCGGTGACAAATCAAAAATTTATGAACCATTTTCGAATTAGTACTTATAATATGTATCTCGTACCATTTTCTTCTTTTATCTCATATTNGACAAATCCGATTGTAAAAATTCAAATAATTAAACTAAATGAGATTAAAAACATCTTTGAAAATACAAAATTACACGTACAATTATGAAATGTAAGATATAAAATGAAAAAGTTTTCTAGATTTATCACCTAATCCATTGATATTTCTTCCACATCATCTAATAATTTATCCAACTTTTCTCTTATTTGTTGGATCAATACGAAATGGATCTCTGCTTTCTCAATAACGACCACGTTTCCCACATTGATCATAAATTTCGTTTCTTCCGGTGACAAATCAAAAATTTATGAACCATTTTCGAATTAGTACTTATAATATGTATCTCGTACCATTTTCTTCTTTTATCTCATATTTCAAATGATAAATCACGATTAATTTAACAGGAATTTCTGCAAGCCATTCAGTTATCCAGTTATGCGAATTATTAGATGGAATTTTACAGAATACATTTTAAATATTCTTATCGAATATCAATTATTTTCCGATATTTATTCACAAAAATTAACTTTGTAATTTACCAAATTATAACGATTTAACGTTACATTAATCGACATTTCTCTTACAAGGCCATTGTTATATCGATTATCAAAGGTTCCTTTCACTCTTCTTATATATTTTATATATTTTTTGGACTTCTTTGTATATGTGTGTATATAAAATTCATATT